>NC_059285.1:1284121-1291621 GCF_017591435.1 Portunus trituberculatus
GCACTGAGTCCACGCCAACCCACTTGGCTCTGCTGGATGAGGTGGTGTCCATCCACCCTCTCCTCCACAGCCGTGTCCTCAGCCTCCTGGTGGAGCTCTTTGAGTCAGAGTTCCAGGACTTGGAGATCCTGGTGCAGGTATGCTGGTGAGCCTTAGTGAGGCTAAAAAAGGTATTAAGAGTAGTAAACAGTCAGAGAGAGAGAGAGAGATTTGAAGTTGTCTTGAGGAAGAACTTACTGAAAGTACATGTATATAACCCTGTAACTAAAACTGAAATAGATATGAAAACTAGTCATTGCAAAATTAGATTAGATCTTGTTTATGTGTAGTTAATGTTAGCTCCTGTGTGGTGAGGTGAGGTAGTGGGGCAGTCAGTGCAGGGTGGACAACCTGGAGTGATGAGACTGTCTCTTTCCTTAGCTGGAGTTGAGGAAGATGTTGCTGGACCGCATGGTGAATCTGCTCAGCCGAGGGTGTGTACTGCCCGTCATGGAGTACATCAAGGGCTGCTCCACCAAGGGTGACACTGACATCTCCCTCATCAGATACTTTGTTCGGGAGGTGCGTGTGTGTGTGTGTTGACCTCATGGATTTTGTTACTGTGGTCATTATTATTGATCTCACAGCTAAGTCTTGCACGGTGTATCTTTACTTCCATGCTGCTGATTTGCATTTATTTGTATCATATTTGTCATTGTTCTCGTTATTAGTCACACTTGTGTCCACACCAGTGGCTCTCAAAGTGTGGCTTGGCAGTGCACTAAAGGCATATCTTGGACTTAAGAGTACACCAATCCTGCAGTAAGTATTGCACATGTCCAGCGATAGGCACAATTCTTAGAAAACATGCCTGCCTCGGAAGTTTAGGCGGTGCACTTTGGTGATGGTCACAGTGCACTGTTTGCAAATTACTGTTTCTTCTTCCTGGGAGTACCACTTCTAGAAGATTTCAAGACACTTCAAGTTGTCTGATCCCTGAGATATGTATAATTTATAAAACCAGTTTAAGTATTTACATTATCTTGTGTTAGCTTTTATTATGTTTTTGTACGATATTTATTATCTATAAATGCATTTTTGTTATATAGAAACACGCACAAAGAAAAAATTTGTGGATTTTTTATTAGTTAATTATTTATTCAATTTATTGATTTATTTTTTTGTTTGTTTATTTATTTATTTTTTGTTTATTTATTTGTTTATTTATTTATTTGTTTATTTATATATTTATTTATTTATTTATTTTTGTCCCTGGTCAATGTTCTTGATACATAATAAAAGGAACACAATGAGGTCCTGAGTGGAGGTTGGAGTGAACCCTGAAGTGTAATACTCAGACCCAGCTTTCATGTGCCTGGGCCCTTCACCCTCAGGTGTTGGAGATTGTGGCGCCACCATACACAGTGGAGTTTGTGCAGCTGTTCCTTCCCCTGGTGGAGAACGAAGACATCACTGGCTCCATGAACACTGACAACGACCTGGTGACTGAGTTTATAGGTAAGGAGTGCCCCAGACTCGGGGTTTGAGCCTCACTGAACCCATTCACTGCCATATGGAGCAGCCCTCAGCATTGAAGGCAATGTGTGAAGCCTCCATAAGCATTCTCAAGAAAGGAAGGGATGAAAAGAATAGATTCACAATTTGTAGCCAGTACAATGTTTGGAGAAGGCTGTAGAAAGAGAAGTAAAGACCCAGAGTGGCTAGTAATGAGGGAAAGATGTACCAAATAGCAGTGAATGAGTCAGGGATCTACAGGGAAGGTACAATTAAGTGTAGTCAGTGAAGAATGATGCGTTATTGCTCTGAACAAATTTTTTTATGCCTGACTAGTAATACATGACTTTTCTTTTCTTTTTTCCAGCTCACTGCAAGACCAACTATTATGTCATGTGTGTGTGTGTGTGTGTGTGTGTGTGTGTGTGTGTGTGTGTGTGTATGTATGTGTGTGTATGTATGTGTACTTAGCTGTAGTACACAGGACCTGATGTGCACTTATGTACGTATGTTGTCTTTCCTCTGTATCTACATTTAGCAAGTCTTTCCTCCATCTCCTTGCCACTGTTCCTGTTTCTTTTGGCTCATTCCAGATATTTTCTTTGAGGGAAGCTATATTTTTTTTATCCACTCTTGTTCAAACATCTTCCTTTTCACAGTACTGCTTGCCTCTAATATCCACCATTTCTTTTACCAACTCAGGCATCTTCAACTCCCTTCCTTTATGTTCTCTCCTCCTTTTCTTATGAGGACACCACACAACATGGTTACTTATTGCAATAATCACTTTCCTCACATTCTTATCCAGTTGAAGAGTTACATTTGTGCTCCTCATCTTTTGCAAAGCTCCAGATAATTCACCACATGCTTCTGTAGTGGTGAAGGGTGTCAGTGGGGAGTGGAACCTGAACCAGTGATCTGCATGAGTGATTAAGATAACACTAAGACAACTAGTAGAGGAATTCAGAATATTGTGTGAAATAGATTAACCCCTTCAGTACTGAGATGCATTTTTACCTTGAGCTTTGTGTGCGATTAGACGATTATATTGACATTAGGAAGGGTCTATGGAGGTCAGAAGATTAGTGGCCAGTGTCTTCACTATTCTAATCCCAACATAAGTTTCTGAAGCTGTATTAAATCTCCAAATGGTAAGTACAGTGAATATGGAAATGCATCATGGTATTGAAGGGGTTAAGGATGAATGTAGTTGAGAATAAGTAATGGAGTGTGGAGGGAGCAGATGGTAGGAGGGTGAGTAGAGTTTTAAATGTTCTTAGGGAGTAGATAGTAGAAGGATGGGTGGAGTTTCGAGTGTTGTGTTGCTTTGTGATGGGTGTGTTCAAGTGTCCAGAGCTGTGTGTTGCAGTGGGTGGAGGGCAAATGTACTGGAGGAAGCAGGAAAAGTGAGAGGAGATATGAACAGTGTGTGTGTGTGTGTGTGTGTGTGTGTGTGTGTGTGTGTGTGTGTGTGTGTGTGTAAATGTTTGGTATCATGATTATGCCTTCTTGTTTCACCAAAAGTTTGATCTTCTTCTTCTTCTTCTTCTTCTTCTTCTTCTTCTTCTTCTTCTTCTTCTTCTTCTTCTTCTTCTTCTTCTTCTTCTTCTTCTTCTTCTTCTTCTTCTTCTTCTTCTTCTTCTTCTTCTCCTCCTCCTTCTCTTTCTTCTCTTTCCCCTTCCCCTTCCCCTTCTTGGAATTCTTTGTTACCTGGGTATTTTCACTTCCATTTTCAGGTGTCTCCTATTTTTTCCTTTCCACTTAGAATCCCCCAGTTATTGTTATGCCTTTTGCCAGTTTTACCCTTGTAGCTTCATACTGTTCCTTCATGCTTAGGTGACAGTAAACAACTTTATTCTCTTCCTTCATGCTTAGGTGATAGGAAGCCAACTCTACCTGTCTCTATGCTGATGCCACATGGCCAGTGTTGTTGGGGGCTGACAGTCATTGCCACCCCAGTGTGTTGAGGCTGGGGAGGGGAGGTCCATGTGAAGACACCACCACTCTGCTTGATGAAGTGTGCACTGTTCAACTGGTGGGGCTTGATTCTGGCACAGGGTGTTATTCCACTATGTTGGTTTGGTGTTCCTCCCTTCTCTGATCTTTTATTTTGGCAGGGACCACTGTTTTCTATGTGTGTGTGTGTGTGTGTGTGTGTGTGTGTGTGTGTGTGTGAGAGAGAGAGAGAGAGAGAGAGAGAGAGAGAGAGAGAGAGAGAGAGAGAGAGAGAGAGAGACTGTGTAGCTATAAGTGTGTGAGTGTCTACAGTCATCATCTCACTTCATGTATGTTTATATTGTTGTGAAAGGACATTTTTTATATGAATGCACATTTTTTTTACCATTAATCTCAAGCTAGAGTGAGTAACAAGTTTTGCATCTGTTACGTACAACTACATTCAATCCACTTTGTGTGTCTGTAATGTATATAATGTCACCCACTTCATACTACATAAATATTTTGTTTAAGAAGACATCAGCACTGTGGTTTTCTTATTTACCAATCCTTCATTCTGCGCTTCACATCACCAGTGGAGACTCACACCACATGGACAGCACATTTCCACCCTGGATTTCTCTTTGTGTGGTAATTGATAGGTATGACGTGTGCTCCTCTCTGAAGGGATAGGAGCTAAGCCAGTGTATGCCATCAGGCCTTGCTGTGGCTGTATGTGACCTGCTGAAATATACCAAAGCTCCTGGTGTGTTGTCTTGCCTTACTTTACCGCTGTGCTATATTTCTCATCGTCTCCTGTGCCTTGTGGCTCTGATGAACTGTCCACACTGTCATATTCCCTCGCTGCAGCTTTATCAAGTCATCCACATACTTTTTTGTCTCTTCTCTTCCTCTCCCTCTGCCTTCCTCCATCATTCCCGTCATCATCAGATTCTCCATCCTCTCTCTTCTCATTACATTGCCAAAAAACTACAGCTGTCTTAATCTCACTGCTTCTGCCAACTCTCTCCTCTCTCCCAACACTTCTTCCTTCGTCCTTCTTGCCGTCCATGGAGTTTCAGAGTTTTTATCCTTCTCCCCCACAGCCATGTCTCCGCTGCCTCTGGTCTCCTCACCATTGTTGTTGTCATAGGCCAACTTTCCACATCAAATTGTGTTGTTGACCACTTGTGTTTTTGTTACCATTTTTATTATTTTTTTATTTATTTATTTTTTTTTCTTAATTTTTTTTGTGTGTATGTGTTTTATAGAGAGCAACAATAATTGTAATGTTTCGCTAGTCTCTGGTATCAATATGTCATCAGCATAATATGTTATTTGTATATCGTCCTCCAATACTTATACCGTTTTGTTCTCTGATGTTCCGGATTATATTCTCCATATAATGAAAATAGGTCTGGTGACAATATGCAGTCCTGTGGCAGCACAGTGGGTGGCCCATAAGGCCCCCTTCCCACTAGGGGCTGACAAGGCTTTGTCTGAGCCTCTCCATGTGTGATTGTTAGCATGGTATAAAGATACCTACATGTACGATTACTCACGTAATTCTCATCCTTTCAATGTGAGTCACAGATTAGTTCTGTGTGATGGAAGGAAAGGTAAGACAGCGGTGTTTAGGTGAAGATGGTTTACTTCATCCATTCATTGAAAGATGTACCGGTGTAGATTTTCATGTTCGTATTTCCCTTCGACTGAATTGATAGTGCAAGTCTTCATTCTCTGATCTACCCCACTAAGTATTGAAAGGTTAACTGATAAGATAAAATGTTCAAATTCAAATTTCCCTCCCGTTTGTGACACTCGCGACTGAACGAAACAATCACAAACTTTTCTTTCCCTGAACCAAATGATAAATCCATTCACTAGAAACCCCCACTAAATTATACCTGACCAATAACTTGTCTTAGTGCACACAGACATGAACAATAGTAACAATAATAAGTAAGTTTTGACACGAATCCTGTATTGTTTTGCCGTGACGTCACGTCCGCGTTGAGAAATGGCGGACTCCCGTGTGGGTGAGTGCATTTATTAATCCCCGTGCTGCCCTCCCAGACCCCGCTGCGTCCTCTCCTGCAGCATCGGGGGCCACTACCTTGTATTTACAGGGTGGGGGCGCAGAGGGTGGTAGGGGAGGAGGGAGACTGGCGTGTGTTGGAACAAAGGGGCGGCGGCAAGCGGTGGCGGTGTGCTGGGGACCTGGTGACCTGTGATTGCTGCCTGGTGTTCCTCCCCTGCTGGTTGTTAGTGCCGGAACGGGAATAGTATGGTTTTTGGCCGTGTCTCCACCTCCAGGCCTGCGTCCCCCTCCCACCCTCCCGCCGTGGGTAGCAAGGCATGGCTGGTGGTTGTGGTGGTGGTGGTGGTGATGCGGTGTGGAGTTTTCCGGGTGTGGTTGTGTGTAGAGTAGCAGTGGTGGGTGTTGTTGAGGGAGCATTAGTGTGTTCATCTGAGAGCGAGGGTGGGTCAGGTTAGGGGTGTTTATATTCGCTGTGTCAATGTGGCTTTTCTCACCCGCCTTAACCCCTTCAGTACTGGGACACATTTTTACAGTGAGTTTTGTGTACGATTAGACCATTTGGAATTATTGCAGTTTGAACAGATACACTACACGGAACGATACGCATTCTCACGTTCCAGATCACACTTCTACCAGCATTTCTAACCCCATTTTACCCTATCGGAAAATAGGGTTAGGTTAGGTTAAAAGCCCGCTTTCCCAGGAGGTCCCCCAAGCTTGTTAGACATAGGGAAAAGAAATTTAAGACAGGGTATATTGGTTGAAACTGCAAATTTACTGACTATTTATTATTGACATTAGGAAGGGTCTATGGAGGGCAGAGGGTTAATGGCCACAGTCCTCACTATTTTTATCCACCACATAAATCTTAATCCCTTTAGTACTGGGACACATTTTTACCTTGAGATTTGTGTACGATTGGACCATTTTATTGACATCAGGAAGGATCTATCGAGGGCAGAGGATTGATGGCCACAGTCTTAACTATTTTAATCCCCCACATAAGTTTCTGAAGCTGTATAAAATCACCAAATAGTAACCAGAATGAATACGGAAGCGTGTCATGGTCTGAAGGGGTTAATAGGTTAAGTCTTGGTGTGAGTAATTTGAACCCACGCAGCCACTCCAAGACATCCATAATGCTGACAGGAGGCGTGACAGTTAACCCCTTCAGTACCAGGACGCATTTTCATATTTGTTCTGGTTACTATTTGGTGATTTTATACAGATTCAGAAACTTATGTAGGGATTAAATTAGTGAAGATTCTGGCCATTGATCTTCTGACTTCCATAGACCCTTCCTAATGTCAATAAAATTGTCAAATCACACCAAAAATTCATGATATAAAGGGTTTCCAGTACTGAAGGGGTTAAGTTGAGATGGACAGGAGGGAATAGGAGTCAATGAATGAAAGTTATGATAGGTCAGGTTCAATTATTATTATTATTATTATTATTATTATTATTATTTTTCTAGTTTAGGTTAGATGAGTTAGTTTGTTCGATGGTGGTGGTGTGTGACAGTCAGCTGGTGGCGAGGGTGAGTGGCGAGCAGTCCTCTCTCAGGGAACATGCAAGTCACGTGTTATTGCTGACCAGTTTACTTCATTTTGATGACATATATATATATATATATATATATATATATATATATATATATATATATATATATATATATATATATATATATATATTTTTTTTTTTTTTTTTTTTTTTTAATGGGGGTCTGTTTAGTAAAAATTTCTCATTATTTTTACTTTATTCTTTATTTTGTTAGTTTGTACAGTGATGGCTGTAACACTTAAAAACCAATGATTTATATACTGACAAGACACACTGTTCTAATATACTTGTCCTTCCAGCTCTCCTTGTTTCCTGGCTCCATTGTCACAGTTCTTTCATACAGCTGATTTGACGTGACACATATGAAGCCACGTTGTTGGTCTTTACACACACTCCTGTTCTCTTATTCTTTATCCTCTTCCCCTTTTCGTTATCCATTTTTCTGTGTATCTGCTGTTTTATTATCA
>NC_059285.1:1296621-1321621 GCF_017591435.1 Portunus trituberculatus
TGGTATTTAAATGTTAGACACCTCTCTTTTTGGCTTTGTGATAAACCTTGTGCCCACAGATCACTCCCTTCTCTCCACCCAGGCTCCAAAGTTACCTCCAGTGGAGTGCTGAGGCCTTCCTCCCTGGGGGCATCGGGAAGGCTGGGGGGTCCTGTCCGACCTGCTGCAGGCACCTCCTTCTTTCCACCCCCAACCCTCACAGTCACAGGCTCATCCCCACCCCAGGCTGCCAAATCAGAATTTAAGCTGAAACCCTCAGTGCTTGGTTCTCCAAACCCCTTTGCTAAACGTGAGTGACTGCAAATAAATCTTTTACTTGTATCATTGTCTGTTTTTTTCTGTTAAAGCGCTTTATTTTCATTTGAGTTGACCTGATATATACAGTAGACAACCTCGTTTCTGGATTTCTTCTGTGCAAAGGAGAGATTCCTTAAATATGTCTGCTTTTGTTAGGTGTGTATTTGTGTGTGTGTGCATGCATGTGGTTGTTTGCTTGTTCATTTTATTGATCAACACAGAAGAAAGTTTTAAAGCCAGTCTGTCCCTCTTCCTGTTATCAGCTTAACCGTTAGGTATGTGTGTGGGTGTATATGTTGTATTTGGTGAAAAAACTGCCCTAAAAGACTCCTTGACTTGTGAATGAAGTGAAGAGATTTAAAGATTGACATGTTGATGAGAGGCATGAATGTAAAGTGAGTGAGTTGTCCAAGAGAGATGAGTGGAGTAGTGATGTGGGAGGGTGAGAGCAGTAGAGCAACACCTGTGCTAATGGAGTGGTTGTGGTGTGCAAAGAAAATGTACGAGTAAGTGAATGAGATTGAAGATCCTAATCATTGAAAATACAAGGCATGTGGAAATAATGGGAGAGAAAGTAGAACAGTAGAATAAATGAATGCAGGTGTGAGAGAAGTCATGATAGATTTGATCAAGCAAAGAAGGAATGTCTGGATAGGAAAAGATGGAGGCTTGTCTGCCATGGCTTCCCTCTTAGGGATACTCCAAGGTGGAACAAGGCTTCAAAGAGATAGATAAATAGATATCACAAGGAAATAAAATAAAGAAATTTGTTTAACTTATTAAGATAAGTAGTAATAATTCCAAGTTTGCTTTTACACAGCTGTACCTGAAAGCCCAGGGGAGAAACCTGAGGGTGGAAGGGAAGGAAGCAGCAGAGCAGTAGGTAGTAACAACCAACAGGAGGATGCCACACCACCAGTCAGTGGCAATCAGTGCCAGGCTCCATCATCAACACCTGCTGCCACCACCACACCCTCCAAGGACATGGCTCAAGGAACAAGGACATCCACACAAACCCAGGACACCAAGAGCACAAGTAGGAGCCCACTCAACAATAACAGTAGCAACAGCACCACACCAGGAAACAATACCATCACCGGGAGCACCTCCGCCATCGGTGCCAGGAGCCTCTTCCTGCCACTGTCCCGCACCACCAACAACAACGACAGGTGAGACGCAGAGCTGCTTGTGTTTATTTGCTGTACTCTGGCTAATTAAAGTAAGTTTTGTGGAAACTATTGGTATTGGTAACAAAACATTTACAAATATTCAGTTTGTATTTCAAAGATTTGCCAAGAACAGGCACATTATTTGTCAAATGTGTGATCACAACTCTCTCTCTCTCTCTCTCTCTCTCTCTCTCTCTCTCTCTCTCTCTCTCTCTCTCTCTCTCTCTCTCTCTCTCTCTCTCTCTCTCTCTCTCTCTCTCTCTCTCTCTCTCTCTCCATGCAGCACGTCCAGCCCAACCCTTGGAAGTAGTTTCATCTTCGGCCAAAATTTGCACTCAAAAGTGGCTGTAAGTACAGTTATGGTTGTTATTGTTTTATATCGTTTATGTTGCATGGATACCAGATTCAACGGAGAAGTAATTCATTGAGACTATACAGAAATGTTACATGGCTTCCCAGAGTGGTGCAGCAACAAACAGCAGTGGTAGCAGCAGTGCGGGTGGTGGTGGCTGGGGTCTGGCCACTGACGCAGCGGCTCCCACAACCAATGGGGAGAAGCCCACAGGCAATCTCTTCTCAGAAGCAGTATCTGAGGTGTCCAGGGTTAGTATATACCTTGTTACTTCCCAGGCTCATCCTGATTGCAGTTTTTCCAATTGATGTTACTTATTGTCTGATATTTTTTGATGTAATGAAAAGGGAGTTCAGACCTTTAATTGAGAGCTGGCTGCTCCTAATAGTCTCGAGGCAAAGGCATAGATGTAAGGGAAGGGATACTTGTGAATTATGTCCACATCTTATTTTGGCTCTCATAAGAATTAGATACTTGTAGGATGCAACTTGTAAAAAGAGAAGTAAGATAAGGTGTTGATAGAAAGAGCAAGATTCACACAGCCAGGTGAGACAACAGCATTACTAAGGAGCAACACAAAATGTTTACAAATATTGTGATGGCAGTGGTCCGAGGGTGCAGCAAGTGGTGGGGGAGCAGCAGCTGGAGCAAGTCTGACAGCAGCAGCAGCTGCTGCAGGAGCCACCACCAATGGCCAGCCACATACTGGTAACCTCTTCTCAGAGGCTGCCTCAGAGATCTCCAGGGTATGTATTCCTAGATTGGTCTTACTTTGACTCCACTGGAATGCAGTGAAGGTATTACATTTACATCTTTGTTCTCTCAGCACATTTCTGCTATCATTTTCCCTCATTGTGTTTAATAGTAGTCTGGCTTAGTGTTGAAGATAATTAAAGAATTACCCCCACAAGGAGGAGGAGATGATGGTGGTATTTAATACATGAGTCAGCCCTGTGTGTGGATGTGTGTTTGCAGCCTGGGGAGGAGCACCAGGCATGGGGCGGTGGACAGTCGTTGGCCGAGTCTTCACGTGAACTGACAGAGAAGGAGAAGAGCCAGAAGCGGAAGTTTGATGAGGTGGAAGTGATTACTGGCGAGGAGAACGAGTCTAACGTGCTGCAGGTGAGGACTGGCATAGTGACGTCATTTCAGCCAAAACATATTCAGCTGATAGTAACAAAAGATTAATAGTTACAGGAAGTTAATGCTAGACCATGATCTTTTTGCTGCCTTGCTGCTGTGTGCCAGTGCTTCTAATAGGACTAGTGTAATTGTACCATGTCTAGATTTGACTGTAGTAAAAGGCCAATATTGACTGAAAGTTAATGGTAGACCATGTTTTTCTTTCCTGCCTTGCTGTTGTCTGCCACTGGTTCCAGTATGAGTAATTGGTCTATGATTAGACTTTACCACTTGCCATCTGTTCTTTCAGTAGCTTTCCAGCAGTAACTCTGTCATGCCTCCCCCACCAGATGAACTGCAGGCTGTATGCATGGGTCAGCGGCTGGTGGCAGGAGCGGGGCAGGGGGATCCTGCGACTCAATGACTGGGACGCAGGGGACCAGCAGGGCGGGACAGAGGCTACAGGTGGCAGTAGTGGGAGGAACAAGGAAATTCGTTCTCGCCTAGTGTTTCGCACACAGGGCACACTCACTGTCATGCTCAATACGAAGGTAGGTCCTTTAGGTGCTGAGGAACTGTGTCAGTATGTGGTGTATAACTGAACCACACAGTGAAGAATAATTATCTCTGTATATGTTAGTGATTGGGGTTTGGCATGATTGCAGGTATGGGCCGACATGTCTGTGGAAAGAGTTAGCAGTAAAAATGTTCGCTTTACGGCATTGGATGCAGATGGACAGCCCAAGATCTTCATAGCTGCGGTACGTTGGTCACATCCTTCAAACTCTGTGCTTATTATAATTCTTCTTAGCTTCTTTACCTATCCTCAAAAGCAGATCATGAAAAATTCATAATAAAATGAGGAAGTACATCTTTTGACATGTTCAAAACTAATCAGAGATAATGATAAAATATAAATCAGTTGTGTGGTACTATTGTTCATCTGTAGCACACATTATATAGTGGCCTTGATGCTCAGTAATGCAGTGTGTTACAATTTTGTTTTTGTCTTGACAGGGGAGCCCCAAGGATGCAGATCTGTTGCACAACTCTTTGGAATGGCGTGTGGCAGCTTTGCGCGCCCACACACAGGAGGAAACTACTGCTGATAGCACCAAGAAAGCAAAAACAGATGACAACAAATCCCCATCTCTGCCCTTGTAGACATGGTTATTGGCTAACTGAGCTGATATGGGCACAGCCTTCCAGGAGCAAGCAACCTGTAGGTCACAGAAGACCAGTGTGTTGTGATGCTTTACCTCCGGTGCAATATTGGTGGCACCCTTGTAAGAACACACACACACACGCATGCACACACACACACACACACACACACACACACACACACACACACACACACACACACACACACACACACACACACACACACACACACACACACACACACACACTTCACTCTTGTCAAATGGAACTTACAATTTTTATATGTTAATTTCCACATACTTAAGTATATTTTAGTGTTGGCTTGGACATTGTTAACAGTATCAGGGGATGGAAGGAAGCCTACACTCAGCCTTACCAAAGCAGTCCCAAGCAGGGGCTGTCCAGAGGCCTCTCCTGGATGGAAAAATCAACACAGAATTTGTATGCTGGATTACTTGTCAGTTGATGGGTCTTGGTATTTTTATTACATTTGATAATTCCATATATGTAGTGAAAGAATGCCTGAAGTACTGTTTCCTGGGCAATAGCAAGGAGATTGAGTACTGTGACTGCAGATATCCTGCTTAGACTTATTTATACATGCATATTAGTTTGATGGGTAACGAAAATGATGTACTTTAAGTCAAATTTCTAACTGACCCTGCCAAACACAATGCATATGGACTGCTGGTCATATTCACATACACACACACACACCAAGTGTTGGATACTGACTTGGGAAGAATTCCAGTGTAGTTTTGCCCAAAGTGTTGGACCTGCAGTTCAGGAACACTGAACAAGATGGGCATGGCTCTTTATTGATCTGAAGGTGTAGGGCACCCACTTGCATGAGACTGGACCAACTGACACTTTGTTACTGGAAAATAATGGACCCATTGTTTTGGTCATATTGACCTTGAAAACAGAACTGCACATGTGCAAAGAAATAAAGGCATGTTTTTTTTACCATATGGCTTGATTAACCTTGACAGAAATGTACAGGTGGGAAAGTTACCAAGCAGTGATGATTTGTGCATGCCAGAAAGAATAAGCTTAATTACCTGTGGAAGTGAATATATGGAGCTCTATCATGATAATAAAAATACCATGTATGGCATTTGACTTCAAAGAATTATGGTAAAAAAAAAAAAAAAAAAAGTTACTCAGCGTTTTCTGAAGAAAGACAGTCACTGCAGTGTGACTGATCCTCTGCCTGCTAAGTGATGACTCCACTCTCACTCAGTCCTGGGATCATGTAGGCATGTGGAGGTTAGGGCCACCTTCTGAAACTCCTACGCCATTTATTTATTTGTTTATTTTATTTATATATTTTTTATTTATTTATTATTTTTTTTTTTACATTAAAAGGAGAGGGAGGCTCTTGAGGATCCTTATATATATTAATACTATTCTTGAAAAACAGTGGTGATGAAAAAAAAAATGACTGAGTTCAACATCAAGAAACGCTACGCCGTACAATTGTTTTTTTTTTTTTTTTTTTTTTTTTTTTGCCTGGGGGGGAGGGGGGAGGATGTTACAAAATGTTTCGGATTATATATCAGTGACTTTGAAATACGTACCTACTCTTGAAGGCAAACTTCCGGCGCATTTCATCAACCGAGCAGTATTTTATATTTACTCCTAGCAAAGCAAGAAGAGGCTGCTGTTTTGTCATTTTCATAATACCTACTGGTACACTTACACACCAACTGTGAGAGGAAAAGAAAAAAAAAAGACGTTTGTGTGAACTTTTTTTTTCACGGCGATTGTATGCATAACTGTTTGTAATTCACTTTAAATGCACCATTACATTAGTACAAAGCATGAATGGTATTTAGGAGTGTCAATGGCTAGTAATGCAGCTAAGCTCAGTGAGGTGAGCAGCCGGCGTGGGGCGTGGGGCGTGATGCGGGCGGCGGGCGTCACTTGTCCCAATGTTTACATCGGGCGGCGGCCCCTCAGCGAGTCAGCTGGTCACTGTTCAGCATGGCCTCGCTCCGCTGTGCTCACTTAATCTTCCGAAAAAATGTGTTTTCAGTGAAAACTTTCAGAATTTCACAAAGAACTTTATGGACGTTAAGTAGGCGTGGGTGGGCGGCGCGGTTTGGAGCCTGTGTTGATTTGCCCGGCGTGAGGCGCTGCACCACAGACAGCAGCAAGCCTAAGCAGCACAGCCTGGCCGAGGACCTACTGGCTTCCAAGGTGACGCATGATGGCCAGGAGTGGCAAGGGGATCAGTCCAGTGAAAAGACTAAGCAGGAACGAGAGAAAACCTACAGGACCCTAAAGTATTCCTTCATAGCCTTTGGCGCCATGATGACAAGCATGGGCGGCTTCCTCATCTGGTCCTGGGGTCAGTACCTTCAAGGCACCACACACACACACACACACACACACACACACACACACACACACACACCTAGTATATTATTAGTTATAAAAATGCAGTGTTTTTTTCTCATTGCATAGCGAGGAGATTGGAGCGGGAGGAAGGAAATACCAGCATACCACTGAGTGGGTGAAAGTCATGGTGCTGGCCATCAGGTTGCAGCACCAGCATTTGCAGAGAATTAGGGCCTGGGCTGGCTTGGCTTGCCAGTATGAGT
This sequence comes from Portunus trituberculatus, assembly GCF_017591435.1. NCBI lineage: Eukaryota > Metazoa > Arthropoda > Malacostraca > Decapoda > Portunidae > Portunus > Portunus trituberculatus. The sequence goes on from NC_059285.1 coordinate 1,303,332, forward strand.
TACCACTTACACATATGTATTGCAGTGCTTCCACAGGCAACACACACTCTCTCTCTCTCTCTCTCTCTCTCTCTCTCTCTCTCTCTCTCTCTCTCTGCAAAAGTTTTGGTAACATTTACATGAGAAGGTTGACATGTCATTTACCTACAGTTGCTTGCTGGTCACCAAGCCAGTCATTCCCGGTAAAATTCTAGTTTCCGGCCATACTTTCCCCCTCCCCCGCCAACAAGCTTGGGGGACAGGTGGGAATGCGGGGTTTCAGGTGGGGAACATGAAATGCGTCAGAAATGCATATTTTATTGCATAACTGTGGAGGGGGGGAATATTGCTATCCTGAACTCTACACTACAACTTTTGTAAGTGCACTTATTTTGCATAAATTCCATAAATTTGAAGTAAATTTCACCAAGGACACCAACTTAACCTAGATGAGGGGGTGTGCTTTCCCTGGACCCCCCCAAGTAGTATGTTAACCTATGTGGTAAATCTTACAATAGCACCTCCCCTCCCTTTCTCTTCATAGACCCCCTGAACCCCTCGAGTAAGCTTGGAGGAGTGTGGAGAATCGGGTAGGGGAGAGTATGGACACAAACTAGAATTATACCTCATTCCCTAACAGAAAGATATGAGAGCTCAAGATGAATGCTGCATTACCTCACAGTGCACAGGCAACTGATGGACAAACAGAGAAGGTGGAAACTTTTATCAAGCAGTTTGTGGTGATATACTGCTCCTCTGTTTCCTTTATGGCAAATGTTATCAAACCTCACAGAAGTCTTCTTTTCATTCTAAAGCACAACACTGTTACCACTAGATTACTTCTTAATGAAAATATAACAGAAAAATTGTGGTCAACATCTTGTCTTCATTCACTCAGTTGTATTATTTTTATACTATTTAGAAACTTGGTTACATTTTATCATCCAGTACCTTTGGTGTAAAATGTATTAAAATAAGTTTGTAGTGTAGAGATTTGAGATGAACTTAGTTGCACACACACACACACACACACACACACACACACACACACACACACACACACACACACACACACACACACACACACATTTATGAAATTCTATTCAAACAGGCAGTTACTTGCTGTATTTAGTAAATTTTCCAACAACTTCAGGTGACCCAAATGTTGACCAGGATGGCAACATTATAGCAGATGAGTTCTCAGACATGAACCTGCCAATGCAATATCTCAGACGCACATGGAAGGGGATGCACGAAGTCAACAAGATGATTCAAGAGCCATCACGGGAGAAGCTGCTGCCAGACCCACTGAAGGAGCCATACTTCCAGCCTCCATACACGCTAGTGATGGAGCTGCGGGATGTGCTGGTGCACCCTGAGTGGACGGTGGGTGTAGCCTGTGGTGGTAATAAGGTCCAAGTGAGACAGGTAGCCATTGCAGGCACTGTAACTAAATACTTTGGTACCTTAGGTTAGCTTCCGGTAGAGTTGAGGTACAGCAGACTGGAGACAGGCCATTATTGATATGCTTTTCTGGCATTTTAGATATGAACAAATATAGATAACTAGATTGTAAATACAAAAGTAAAAAGAAAAAAAATATATATAATAGGAACTAAGATAAGTGTGGAGGAAATTAATCAGAATGGGTTATCAAAGATATGGATGATTTGATTGATAGCTTAATGTTTAGTACTGACGAATGATGTCATGTCTTCCCCAGTATGAAACGGGATGGAGATTCAAGAAACGGCCAGGAGTTGAGTTCCTGCTTCACCATTGTGCACCCCCACTCTTTGAGATTGTCATTTACACCAATGAACAGGGATTTGTGAGTATGTCATCCTTACTAGTACACCATATTCATCCTACCTTTCCATTGTTTCACACACCCTGCCACTGCCATGCTTACCTTGTTGCCCAACTTTATTTTTTAGTTAAGGCACACTACTATAATTGCTTAATGTACATTGGTTCATAAGTTTTTGCCCCGTTAAGTTTGAGAGTGCATTTTGCTGCATACCTGAAGTATTCCACTATTGAACTTGAATATTGGAATGACACACAAGGAGTGCATCATTTACAGAATCAGTTTCTTTGCACTTGTCAATGGAAGCAAAGCATGTGTGTTTGAGATGAGTTTATGTATTTGTTTTTGTTTTCTCCCTCCAGACGGCATTCCCTCTCATTGATCATCTGGATCCCAACAACTATATTTGGTACCGCCTCTTCAAGGACTCGACACGCTACGTTGATGGCAAGCACATCAAAGATCTCAACTGTCTCAACCGAGATCTTAACAAGGTTAGTGTCGTGTGAAATAGTGAACTGTAAGGGATATTCCATGAGTTACATAAAAGTCATTGTAAGTAAAAACAATACTTTATACACAGTTGTGTGTTGTAGTGACTGCCTGAGTGGCAGGAGGTGCAAATGATGGCAATGATATTTGTCAGTTAATTGCTTATAGTAGGCAATCTTATCTATAGGAAAGAGTGATTCAATGACAGAATTAGCTTTTGCTAGCCAAATAGAGAAAGTGTTCTAGTAACACAATAGTATAGCAATATGAGTACAGTGCTACATTTAAAGTCTACATGCCAGTTTGGCACAGCCAGACACCCCCGACACCTTACACACTCATCCCACTGCTGTGGAGACAGGGAAAAACCTGGTCCTGGTCTTGGACTTGGTCTTGAGTGCAACTTGCATCTTGGAGTGAATTATCATAGTAAAGCAACTTTACCACAGTAGTTTTGTAAGTATGTATTGCTTACCAGTGTTTGCTTGCATCCATCACAGGTGATCTTTGTGGATTGGGACAGCGATGCCGTCTCAACTCCACCCAATCACTTGAAGATTAAACGCTGGGATGGAAACATGGAGGACCAATCACTTCTTGATCTTGGGTTTATGTTGCGAAGTAAGTCTTCTTACTGCATGAACCTTGTGTCTAACATGTGCACCCTGCTTTTAGGGATGTGAAGTAATGGCTTGTGTGAGAGAGTAGCTGTTTTTGTCATGATGTAAATGTTTACTGAAATTCAGATACCATAGTTGTAAGGGATCAGTACCACTTTAAATGAGAGGAATATTGATGAGGGTGAGAGAACTGAAGTGTGCAGGGATGAGGTGTGTGGATGGCAGTAGGTATCTTTGTGATCTGATTCTGAAAGTTCCAAGGAAGAAGTACTGCTCACTTAGGTGCTTAGATAGTAGATCCTGCATAGAGTACTGTCCATTGATCAAATAGTGTTGCCAGCACATCGTGGTATTGCAGGTGAAGAGCTACAGAGTAAGTGTTGATTTATGGATTTTTTTTGGCTACAGCCATTGCAGAGTCTGAGGTGAGTGACGTACGGGAGGTGTTGAATTACTACCGCACCTTTGATGATCCACTGGCTGCCTTCCGGGAGAACCAGCGCAAGGCCCATGAGCAGGAGCTGGTCCTTAGCCAAAAGGCAGAAGAAGAACGGCAACAGCGAACCTTTGCAAGCAGTTGGACACCATCCTTCTTGCGTAAACGCTAGAGTTTAAAATATTTCTTCTTTCTTTGGGTCTTGGATGCCTTCCAGTAAATGGCTTGACCCCTGGACATTAGTGACACTGGAATAGGTGGAAAATTACAGCAAGGATGGACATAGTCTTCACCAGGTTCAGGCAGCCTGTAGCTTTACCAAAGATGCATGTAATGGAAAGAGGGAATGTGTGGTAACAGTGGCTGCCTGGTGGGGAGATGAAAAATGTCAATAGCTGAAGCTGAAGTGTGATGGTCAGGAGCAGCTGTGTGTCCCAATTGTTGCTCCTGAAAGAAATGTAACTACACAGAAAAAAAAAAAAACTAATTTCAACAGGGCTGAGGCAGGAACTTTTCTCTGGGCTAGGGCCTGGAGGTGGCAGCATTATCACTCAACAAAGTGTTTGCTCTCCAGTGCCTTCCTTCACTCAGAATTTTTTATGTTATTAATTTCCAGACAGTGCACTGTTATCCTTGCTGTACACAAATAGTCCTTGGCAGCAGCTTGGCTGGTTCGGTGGAGTCCACTTTGCCATAATTGATCTCACTGCATGGCGGACTTTGCCTGACCTGTTGTTGAGCCCAAGCCCCTCCACCTGCTAGGCAGAGGCCACAGTGACAGGCAGGAAGCAAGGAGGGGAAAGTGGAGGGAAAGGTGCACATCTTCTCTCCCATTGTGACTCCCTCCCACCTACCCTCCTTATTTACATTGTTTGTAAATAAATGTGTGCTTTATTTTTAGTATTTTATTAAGTTACTGCAGTACCATAGTTTGCCAATGACCATGCTCCATTTTCTTAGCATCTTGGTGTTAACAAGAGCCCAACACAGCAACTGTTTGGGTTTGAGTCTCTTGGGTCATATTTCCTGCATAAAGCTTTCTGTCTCACCTCACAGTGTGTCAGGGCTCCTTGTACTGCACACTGCTTACTCAGTCACCCAGCATCTTCCATGTATCACCTACAGTCAATTGTTGCTCATCTTCTCTTGTCTCTGGGTGTTGTTTACTTTAGTTTGATTTATTTTATTTTATTTTATTTTATTTTTTTTTTTTTTACTCTCTCTCTCTCTCTCTCTCTCTCTCTCTCTCTCTCTCTCTCTCTCTCTCTCTCTCTCTCTCTCTCTCTCTCTCTCTCTCTCTCTCTGCTAACAATCTTGCAAAATCTAACATTTGACATAAATATTTTCAGCACATCAGGTTGAGGAAAAAGGCTAGCCACAGTAAAAGTGCATGTGGCAGACTCATCAACAACCAAACATGAGACTACACTACTCACACTCTCCTGCAACACCAGCCTGTAAGCGTTGTTTTGGTGGGTATCTTTTCAGCTCTGTATAACTGAGTGGTGCCTGTTTAGTTTCAACCAGCACAAGGAATTATGAAGCTGAGGTAGAAACAGACAAAGGTCTCAAATACTCATTACATGCAAAGACGCCATAAGTTACTGCTGTTTTCCAAAAGGGCATGTTCTTTAGGAGACTGGGTGAGAGCCATTGTCTTTAACCTCCTGGACTTTGTAGCATGTTCATATTGTTAGGCCAAAATTATGTGATTTGATGGAGTTCTGTTGTATATGTCCTACAAACCAAGTAATTGTGTGCTTTGTAACATTGTTGAAAAGTCACTTCTTTCATACATCTCTTAACGTACAATAAACAATTTTGATAATTTTTCTGATGGAGTAGAGACTGTATTTGATCTTCAAACAGTTACTAATGAACGCTTAATGTACACAAGTGATTCTATTCTTCCCTGAATGCACAAACATCAACATTACACCAGTGATTGATAAAGAAATGCCATATCAATGTATGCTGGCCAGTATCCTCAAACTTCTATACTTGTGCTCACATTCACAGATATACAAGTAAAGAAAGCTCCTGTTTGTGTTTCATTATATAATTAATCATGTTGCTGTAATATTGGCATCATCCACCCTGTACTTCCTAATAACATTGACTTATCATTAAAAGGCAGAAATATAACTAGAGGCACTTAAAGGTTCTTGCTACTCGCTCCTCACTTGTTGGCTGTGGCACCTTTTTAAATTACTACTCAAGATGTGCACTAGAGCAATCTATAAAGAAAACGACTAAAGGCATTGAAAACAGGAAAGATTTAAAAAGATTATCAGCTTTCTGTTCAGTATTTCATGTTTCTCTCTCTCTCTCTCTCTCTCTCTCTCTCTCTCTCTCTCTCTCTTTCCCACTTAGCCTCACACAACACTAATGAATGTGTGTGTGCTGGAAAGCAGTCATTACTCATGTATCGCTAGTCCTGTCAATCTTTGGCTATGGTAGTGGTGGTGCGTGAGCTTATCTACTCGTCAGTACGTGGGAAACAGTTTTCACGCTTACAGAACCATGTCACTTCTGGCTGCCGCCTTGATGTTCCAGTGAGCATCGATGCATGGCGCGCTGGTGCGTTGGAGAGATGGTGCGGCTCAAGCGGCTGACACACCAGTAAGAACGATATTCTTAAGAAGTTTCCATGACCTACGGAACATTCTCAAGGACAGTAATAGAATAAGACAAGAAATAAGGACTTCAGGTTTGCTAGATGTTAACCTCAAAAGATAAAAAGGATTCGGTTCTCAAATAGAAAGATAGATAAATAAAGTTGCCTCAGTTTGTGTTGGAGTCATAAAAAAAATAAAAAGAATAAAGAAATAAAAACAAATTTGCAAGGTGATACATCAAGTAGAGAATGCCGCGTGTATGCAATTTCCCTTACTTTCTTATTTTCTCTCTGACCTTTGGTACAATAATGAGAGTCCACTGTTTCGAAATACGGGTCCTCGGCAGCGTCCTTGCTAGTGGTCCTCGCCTGCGTCTTGTGGTGACGTGGTGAGAGAAACGGAGCTGACATGACAGAAAATATGTATGCTTTTCTTTTTTCAAGACACGGTGATTTTCAGGGCGAGTGCGAGTCTGCAGGAGTCCTTGGATGGTGGAGCTTTCATTAGTAATTTTCTTAGGAATTGGCTTTCCTAAGGGCTTTTCTTCCAATGTCACGAAGTCGAATTCTCACAGGTGTTTCCTAATATTGATGAAGACTCCTTTAAACTGTCAGTGGAATCATGAAAGGTCTTGAAAACCCCAATAACCTTCAGTCTATCGATCCTCAATCTTTGAAAGTAGATGAGATAACATCCCGGAAACGTTTGAGAAAGCTATATTTTTTAGTACAACAAACTTTTGATCACTTTGCTGTTGGCATATCTGTGGAGATGCTTCCAATACATGTTCGAGTGCTGGGGGCACTATTAAAAGACGAGATTTGTCTATCCTTAACACCAGTGACCAGTGTTGCCACTCCTTGTGAATTTTCACAAGATCTTGTGAATTTTGGTAAAGCCTTGTGAACTTGTGAATTTTTTTGAGAAATTCGGAAATCTTGTGAATTTTGCTAATTTTCACAGTACAAATCAGACAGTCAAGACAGTAACATACTTTTACATCTACCACTACTACAATTAGTAATAATTATATCTTAATATCATATTAGAAGTAATCTATATCAAAGCTGGCAGTGCACTTTCCAATGTTGGTGAAAGAGGAAAATCTACTGTAGATCAACTACAAGATCAGTGGAGGGACTTGCTATACACAAGATCAGCTTTAGAAAAAAATAGTAAGCAAACAAAAACATTTTGGAGTGAAATAAAAAAAAAGTGAAAGATGGTAATGATATATATGTGTAAATTTGGCCTCTTATCAAAATTCATGTGCAATCTTCTCGCATTGCCCCATTCATCAGCCTTAGTAGAAAGAATATTTTCCCAGCCCAACATGATTAAAACAAACCAGACTAACAGACTGCATGTTGCTACAACTGCTTATCGCATCCTAGCAAAACAATCCATTTCAAGGCAAGACGTCCCGTGCTATAACTGGGAGCCGTCAAAATCACTAATTAATGACGTAAAAAGCGGGAAATGCCACCAGCGATACGTGAGTCGGCGGAAGGAGATGAGAGAAAAGATGAAGCTAGCAACTCTACATTCAAGGAATGTTGACAACGATGATGATGATGACCTCTCCATGCAATTTTTCCGTCAATAGCATCATCATCGGTGAGTAAAACACTGATTTTGTATATTAATTAGGCAAATTAGCATCAAAATTCCTGAAGCTTGTGAAGTTGTTTTCATTCTTGTGAAAAATCAAGTGTGTATCTAGTGATTTCCGAAAATCTCGAGTGGCAACACTGCCAGTGACCATACACGTAACAAACGTTCAGCTCTTGTGGAGAACTGATGTCGATTAACGATGGTCTGAGCATTATTTCTGTGCTGAACAAGTCAACCAGTACTGTATTTTTTACTGAACACAGTGAAAGCAAACTCTGATGTACCTCCAATCATCATTATCGAGATAACTGTGTCCCCGGACCTTCCTTTAAGGCTTTCTGTATTTGCATTGAGTTTAGGCTACGTAGTATACACTTGCGGTCAACACATGCTAACCGTACAGTCCGTATTGATTGGACGAGAAGCGTTTGTCTTACGTTCATAGCTAGTACACACACACACACACACACACATACTTGGGCAAGGATGTCTTAGCTTGACAAGTGGGAGATACTTACTAATAGAGACAGAATTAAGATCCCTTCTGAAACACCTTTGCGCCGCTCCTCCACTACAGTGTATTCAATAGTCCCTAACAGGATTTCATTAAGTGTTTACCATGGGTTCTAGTGACATATTAACATTTCTAAACAACTAACGTTAGAGACACCCTTCAGAGCCCGGGTTATCATCTCAGTGGACTTGAACAAAGCGTTTCTAAATATGGGCGGCAAAAATACAGCCACACCGTCACCGCCACACCACCACGTCACCACGTCACCTCGCGGCTCAGACAAGGTGAAGGTCAACACAATTACATCACGCATATTCCTCAGAACAAGAAATGGTTCCCACCTTCGTTCCCACACACATCTCATCTCCCTCCCCTTCGCTCCTCCACCTCCAGTCCTCCACCCATCCCGCGGCCTTCCCTCCCCACTCGATCCACGGTCCACGCACTCATCACCCTCACGCGTCTCACTCTCCTCTCCCTCCACCCCCACCACACCAGCCTCATTACCCATGATCCACAGTAATCAAGGTAGTGTGTGTGTGTGTGTAGTATTTCTCCAGCACCCTCCCTCACCTTTCAACCTTAATTCCTCCTCCTCCTCCTCCTCCTCCTCTTGCACTTGCCCTCTCCTCTCACCCCACCTCGCTTTCTCCCCTCCCTCACCCCACATCACCCCCAGCATTAACTCCCCTCGTCTCATGGTAACTCATTAGTCATTACTCCACCTCCTCCCCTACTCCTCCCGCCTTCTTCCCTCCCTCGTGGCAGTGGGAAGAACTAAATGCTGGAGTGTTTTTTAGGAGACACAAAAGGAGGAAAGACGCGAAGGGGAGGAGGTGGAGTGAGTATTGGACCTTGGGAGTGATCGAGGAGATATGACCCAGACCTCTTGCTCCCCCTCCCTTCCTCCACCCCCATCTTTGCTCTCACACCCCATTCCATATATCCAGCACCCCACTGCCTCCTCCTCCTCCTCCTCCTCCAGCGTGGCTCAGTGTGTGTTCAGACGTGGATCTTACAGGTGGTTCATAGTGTTCCGTGTTCCGCAGTGTGTGTGTGTGTGTGTTACTGTTTTCTCCTTTCTGTCTTTCTTCATATCTTCCGTCCTTTCATTCTTCTTTCTTTTTTTTTTATTTATTTCTTCCTTCATTCCTTCCTTTATTCTTTCATCCTTTCCTTTGTTGCTTCCATCATGCCTCTCTTCCTTCCTTCTTTTATTCATTCATCCATTCTCTCTTTCTCTTCATTCATTCATTCATTCTTTCTTTCCTCCATCCTTCCATTTTCTCCTTCCTTCTTACGTGTTTGTATACTCCCTGCCTCTCTCTCTCTCTCTCTCTCTCTAGTGTGCAACCCATCTTTTATAAGCACATAAACATTTTAGGTGAATGAAAATAAGGAACGTCAAAGTACGAGAAGGAGGAGGAGGAGGAGGAGGCGGAATGAAGAAAGGAAGGAAGGAGGAAAAGAGTCAAAGGTTGAGGGTGAGGAGATGATAGCTAGGGGCTGAAGGAGGAAAAAGGGGAAAAAAGTAGAAACCAGTACGCCAAGGGAAAACAACAACGCAGCGGGACCATATTTTACAACTTTTCTTCCTTCCTTCCTTCCTTTCTTCCCCCTCCCCATTCCCCCTTCCTTCCCTTTCCTTTTTTCCTTCTTCCTTTTTTTCCCTTTACTTTCCTCGTTCCTTCGCTGCACACGGTAACTCTTCACTTGCAGTCTCACCGCTATGGTCCGTTGTGCCGCGCATGTGAAGCGTTGCGTGAAGTGATCTGCATGGCGTGGCGCGGCGCGAGACAGTGACCAGTGCATTGAAACGATTTGTTCTCTTTATAGTGCAATTTTCATAGGCCACATATAATTGGCCTGATTTTCAAGAGTGTCTCTCCTGTTATTAATGTAAAACTCTTTTTTAATGTCACTAGAACCGTAAGAAAAATATCCTCAAAAACCGGTGCAACTTGAATTAAATTAAACCTTTTTTGAAAGTAGTAGAGGTGCAGAGAAGTGTCTCTAAATGGTCTCGTGATTTCTATTTGAACCATGTGCTCTCTCTTTCATCAGGATTATTTATCAATGACTATAGAGATCATTTGCAAGATCCTTATTGATGTTTTCCTTATTAATGATGCAAAAGCTTTACTATCATCAGAGCCATAAAACCATTCTTACACCCCCTCCCCCAACGGCTACCACTGAAATGTCAACAAGAAGTAGTGCATGATCACACACCGAAACGTTCAAGAATACGAACACTTAAAAACCCGTATGTGTGTGAAGCTCTTTGTTCTCCCAGCAGTGCGATATTCAGACCACAGAGAGCATTAATCGGATTCTCTCTTTTTTTTTTTTTTTTTTTAGTAATAGTGCAAAGTTCGCAGTAAAACTATCAGTGGAACCATGAAAACATCAGTGAATGCCTCGCCTCGTCAACTCCCACTGAAGCCTGTTAAATGTAGGCTTGTTTGCGAATTGTGCGTCTCCTCTCTCTTTCCGTAGTTCGCTGCAAGAGTTTCTGCTTACTCTCACTTCTATGTTGTTTGTCTCAATGCAAGACTTGACCAGTGCCTTCATAAAGTGCATCCTTGTATTCCTCCTCACCTCTTTCTTGCCCCCCTTCCTTCTTTACTCCTTCCTTTTCTTCCTTCTTCCCTTGCGTCATGGCTACACAGTTTTTAAGGATCTTGTTGTTTCTAGTGACATATTAACTATTTTTACATTGTTAACTAAAGAAAACACTCTTGAGAACCTGGGCTTATCAACTTTGTGGCTCTTTTTTTTTTTTCTAATAGTCGGGGTAAGATAGCATAGTGTCTCTGAATACGGGACTATTTCTGGCGCTGCAGATGAGGTGTCCTCAGCGTGAGTGACTAGCGGTGCTCTTCAACCCTGCAGACGTTACAACCAGCAGATGACAAGATGCCGCGCCGCCATGCGTGAACACCGCAGCAGAGATTGACCGTGTATGTGTGTGTGTGTTTGCATATGTGTGCGTGTGTGTGTGTGTGTGTGGCCTTCAAGATAGGGGGCGCATGCAGAAACAGCAAGGCACAGGCTTGCCCGTCCCAAGGTGCCGTAAGCACTCAGCGAGGAACACCATCATCATCGTCACGTGCACCGTCGTCGCCACCAGTGTATAGATGGCAAAGGATGCAGCGCCCACGCCACCACGGTCGTCTGCTTGCTGTTTTCACAGTGGTAAGTATGTCTGTCTGTGTGGAGGTATGTACATACTATGTAGGTACATTATATGTACGTATGTATGCATGTATGTATGATGTATGTATGTATGTATTTATGTATGTATGTATGTATGTCTATCATTCCTTAGTCCTCATCTACGGTTAGGCTGGACAAAGTTACAATTTGGATCTGGTTAAGTCAGGCTAAGTTAGAGATCCATTTAAACTGTGTTAAGCCAGATTGGGTTAGGTCCGATTACGTTAAGGTCACGCTATGGGTCAGATCACGTTAGGTCAATTTATAGTTTGAGCATTACAACCACCGATGACTACATAATGTTAGGTTAGGTTACTTCAAATTGGGTTAGGTCAGATTGGCTAACAAGTACAACTACTTAAGTTGATTCCGCCAGAACTCTGCTCCTCCCTTAGCCACAGACAGCCTCTCCTGGTGGGTGGAGGCGAGGCTGGAGGTGCCGGCAAGGGTGAGGGCGGGCGTAGAGAAGTACGTGAATGTGTGTAGGCCCGAGGTGGTTGGTGTGTATGGGAGGCAGAGGTGACGATCAAGGTGAAGGATACGTGTGTGTGTGTGTGTGTGTGTGTGTGTTTACCATTTTTTATATCTATGTAGTACAGTACATCAGGTTAAACTCTTAATATTCTGACCTTTTAACGCCAATTGTCACACACACACACACACACACACACACACACACACACACACACACACACCTAATAATAAGTGAACCATTCAAGTGTTCGGTAACGACGCAATTCTATCTGTCAGTCCGCGATGCCTCCACTCTGCTGGTTACCTTGTTTCGTCGACGTCTACTGTAACCGTGATTTTGAGCTGATACTGTTGCGTTGGTAGTCTGTCAGTGTTATTTACTTTAATACGTCTACTACAACACGTGATTTTACCCTGCTACTGCTGCGTGGGTCGTGTTTCAGTGTTGCTTCCTGCTTACGTCTACTATAACCGTGATTTCAGCCTACCACTGATCCCAAACACCCATAGTCTGAACCGCTCTTGTGCCACACTTCCATTCTATCCAAAAAGGCTTTGATTAAAACTATAGGTGGAATTTTAAGGGTGTTTATACGGTTGTAGTGACAGATTAGTAAGATTTCTACATTATGAACAGGACAAATACTTTTAAGCACCCACTATTCATCTCTGTGGCCTTTGCAATTAGCCGTGGTGAAAGAGCAAAGCGTTTCTCAATATGGGCTTGAGTTGCCCCTCGTCGTGTTGTGCCAAATGCGTAGGTGGACTGGGGAGAGTTCGTTACACTTGAGCGTATGTTTTCTCAAGGTCAGTGGTGGGTCGCGGGGTCATGAGTGGTGGTGTGTTGGGCTGCACGGCGTTCCCACCACCATATATACCCCAAGGCTAAGGCGTGGCGGGGTGAGCGTGTTAATTTTTTTTATTCATTTACTTCTCTTACGCGATTTACAAAGTGGTGGAGGGCGGGAAGGGCCTTGGCTGGGTGAATGACTATAGAGGGAATGGCAGCCAAGGTGAGGGTGTTAAGTGTTGTTCATGTGGTTGATGGAATGGACAGTTTTGTTATCAGTTCAGTTCATCGACAGGACAGACGGTGAAAAATGGTTCCGTCATAAGAATCGTCCATATGGTCGTTCAAGGTCACACAAATGAAATAACAAATGTACTCTTATCAGTAATGAAAAGGTCAACTCGGGACTGTCTGTACGTGTGATAGGAGGAAATACTCTCGACATGAAGTAACCTTTTGGCTGCGACTCTTTCAAAGACAATGAATATGAACAACAGACGCCAACTTGTAAACCTTTAAAACGCTAGATCAATTTCCATCGGATATTTTTTTCCCTCGTGAATGTGGTTCTTCGTAGTTTTGTGAGTTACCACGAGAATCAGTGTGGCTGCTAATTGTGGGGGTAATGGCAGCTGCCTTGTCCCGTGTAACACTGAGGCGTGAGTACTCTTGGGAACCTATCTAATCATCACTTTAGCATTTGAAAAGAGCCATGGCAAGAGAGCAAAGCATATCGGAATACGGGTCTTGAGTTATGAAAGCTTAAAGTAGAGCATTCCGGAATACTGATCGAGTACTAGAGCATTTGGTGTCACGGTACTACTGGCAGAGCTCGGGAAAATAACACCCAAGATTCCTGTCCACGTAAAGGGTTTGATTTAATTGGTCTTGGGAAAGTCACATCGGGTAACTCGCCGTGGGAAGATTTGAAGTATTTTGACAAACCAGGCAAGGCGCAGAGTTTGGGAACATTCTGGGATAAGTTGATGAAGAACGGTTATCAAAGGCCACAGAGATGATTAGTTAGGTTCTCACGAGCGTTCTTGTTCCCAGTGGTGATGGAGGATTCGGATCAAATCACGAGTATCACTGGATTCATGGAAACATCGCGAAATACACCAGAGAAAGCTTGACTGGCCGGCTGACTGATTGGCTAGCTGGCTAATTGAATGACTGACCAATCGACTAACTGGCTAACTGACGTACTGACCACCTGGATGATTGATTGACTGACTGACTTACTGATGGACTAACTGACTGACTGATTGACTGACTTACTAACTTATTCATTTACTGACTGATTGATTGACTGAATGAGTGAGTGACTAATTATTTGAGTAAGTGACCATCCAACTGATCTAATGATTGGCTAACTGGCTTACTAACTGATTGACCAACTGACTCTCTCTCTCTCTCTCTCTCTCTCTCTCTCTCTCTCTCTCTCTCTCTCTCTCTCTCTCTCTCTCTCTGTGCCGTAACGCTTGGTGACGCGTGCATGCATTGATGATTCCGGTAAAAGTAAGTGCTTGTGTAACGAATATTTGCTCAAGCGACGCCAATCAACCGTGAAGAGTCTAGCAAAATCCAGAATGTAGTCCAGTTGTCTCTCATATTACCTTATTTCTAATGTAAGATGGTACCGTGGCCTAAGCAACGTGAAGGGGTAAGGAAGGAAGAGGGAAAAAGTGGTGAGAACCCGGCTAGTCATCTGCGTGTTTCCTTGACCCAGTTATCGCCTCCTTCTCCCAAAATTCAGTAATCCGTGCACCACTAGGAGATTTTTTTAATTTTATTTATTTATTTTTCCTAATCTTATGGACAGAATCTGAGCCTGAAAAGTTCCCACACTGTCTCAATGTTACTGAAAACTGTTGCCGTGAGTGTTGTGTGTCCATACTGCTGATCACTTTGCGTCCCTCTACCTGCATGCTGACTGACTGAATGACCGCTTGTGTGTCCTTCCCGGTGTGCTACATGCCTCTTGTGTGTGTGTGTGTGTGTGTGTGTGTGTGTGTGTGTGTGTGTGTGTGTGTGTGTGTGTGTGTGTGTGTGTGTGTGTGTGTGTGTGTGTGTATGTTCACCAACCCCTACGGACCCATAACCACCAGCCGTTACCCTCTCAGTGCGAGTTCAGAATTCATTATTACCAATCTTCGGGTAAGACTGTGACTTCACACACCACACAGCCCATCCCTCTGGTCAGAGCAGACAGTAACTGCCCCGCTTGTCACCAGAAAAATCCTAGAGGTGGCCAGCCCCTAGTGGGTTTCGAACCTATGCAGCCATGGCGGTGTGTGTGTGTGTGTGTGTGTGTGTGTGTGTGTGTGTGTGTGTGTGTGTGTGTGTGTGTGTTTCACTGGGTTGGAAATTCTTTTGTTACAAATGACTAGAATTTGCGGTTTATAGAATTGACCATTGATTCTTTTTTTTTTTTTACTCTATTGACCATTGATCTTCTTTCTCTCTCTCTCTCTCTCTCTCTCTCTCTCTCTCTCTCTCTCTGTCAAGCACCACTTAACACTTTTCCACTCCCCGATCACCGCTCACGGCGCCGCTGACTACCTGCAGGTAGTGTTGTGGTCTGCAGGGCGTGCGCCGGCGGGCGGACAGGGCGAGGCGGCGGTGGCAGGCCAGCTGCATCTCCGAGTGTCTAGCTTCATCAACCTGGGAGGGCAGGTGGCAGGAGGCGGGTGCTGCCTCCAGCCTGGGCGACCCCTGGCATGCAGCCCTCTCTGCCGCACCTTCTTCAGGTAAGGGATAGCTCCTCTATGCGACCACCGCTTCCAGTACTTCTCCTCTTGCTTTTTTCCTTAGAGCAAGGGGTTGGCGCCGTGAACGAGTCTCCTGCATTTGTTTCTACGTTGGATCTTCCTCTGTGTCTGCCATTCTTTGCATCTCTATACCGCAATTCCATCCCTCCATCTCACTATCTATCTTCATCTCGATCTTCTTCTCTCAGCTGGTTTTCTCCAGGCTCTATTAATCAGGCCCTGATTTTCTCTTTTTACTACGTGACCAAACTATCTCATTCTCATCTTTCACTTCCGTAATAGATTCCACCCACTCCCGCTCTCTATCTTATTTCTTCATTTCTTCATTATCCCTGCTCACACACACACACACACACACACACACACACACACACACACACACACACACACACACACACACACACACACGCTCGACTCACAATCGAGAGGGCCGGGTTCGAGTCCAGGTAAGCGGCGAGGCAAATGGGCAAGCCTCTTAATGTGTGGCCCCTGTTCACCTAGCAGTAAATAGGTACGGGATGTAACTCGAGGGGTTGTGGCCTCGTTTTCCCGGTGTGTGTTGTGTGTTGATGTGGTCTCAGTCCTACCCGAAGATCGGTCTATGAGCTCTGAGCTCGCTCCGTAATGGGGAAGACTGGCTGGATGACCAGTAGGCGACCGAGGTGAATTACACACACACACACACACACACACACACACACACACACACACACACACACACACACACACACACACACACACACACACACACACACACACACACACACACACACACACACACACACACACACATCATAGTGCGGTTCGCGTAAATTATGTTATGGAGTAAGTAGTTATCCAAGTGAATGACAAAAATTTGCAGTGATCGCCTGAAATAGTGGACTTCCTCAAGACAGCGTGAGACTTGCTAGGGAAGAGTGTGTCTTCCTCAAGACAGCGTGAGACTTGCTAGGGAAGAGTGTGTGTGTGTCTGTGTGTGTCTGTGGGGGGGGGGGAAGGAGGATGGATCAGTGGTGCTGTGCTTTGCAACACAGCACTAAAAACAAACGAAGACTTGTCCTTCTCTCCACAGAGTGTGCTTGAGCCACGCCCCCCGCAGCGGCCCAGTGGAGGTAGGGCGGCCGAAAAGCAGGACAGGGATTATGGGGGCGTGTCCCTTGGGCCTGCTGGTGACGCGCGTGGTGGCCAACGGGAGTCTGGTGGCACGAGATCAAGGAGTGCTGGACATGACCTTTCCCTTCACGCAACAGTGGCCGGTGAGTGGCGGGGAGAGACGTGGGGGGGATGAGAGGGCGTGGTAATGGACATAAGTGGCTGGGATGTTGGGAGGGGAACAAGGAAGGGCGTAATAAGAGGCGTGAGTGGCTGGGAAGGAAGCAGGGAACAAGGTAGGGTGTGATAAGGGGCGTGAGTGGCTGGGATGCAGGGAAGGGCATGATAAGGAGCTATACAGATGAGAGTTGCGGCGGCGGCGGCAGTGGTGGTGACGGCGACGGATAGTCTATGTCTTGATCGAATACATGGACTGTCATGAATGAGTAGCTTCTTTCTGAACAGGAGGACTTCAAGCTGATCCTGGAGGCGTGGCATGACGTGACGGGCCAGCTGTTCAGGGCGCCGCGGCCAGGCAAGGAGAAAGGTGAGTGCTGGGTTGGTTGCGTACTTGTAGCCATATTCTGAAGCACTGCTAGCCACAACTCCGCTACTTTTCAAAGGCTCTAATTGGTTCCAGTGAGAGATTAATTACATTTCTACATTATTAGCTGCAGGAAAAACTCTCGAGACACCGGCTTGTCATTTCTGTGGCCTTTGAAAACAGTCGTGATGAAAGGCAAAGCGTTTCTGAATACAGGCCTTATTGAGGTGTTGCAGTGAGGTGTGACGGAAATATAAGTTATAGAGTTAAAAAGAGCACAAATCATGGAAGTAATTGAAGCAGTGTTATAAGTCAAGGAACACCAAGAGATGAAACATGGTGAAACGCGCCGTATGATGTGAAGTTAGTAAAGCGTTACGCCACCTGCAGCGTCTCCCACAGGCGGCCAGCTGATCGCCCGCCACGTCGCCCATCACCACCAGGAGGGAGGCCGACCCTGGTCCTTCCACGCCCACGCCAACGCTCACACCGGCCTGCGCTACGCCCTTAAGGTGACCTGCACGGCGCCCCATCACGGCCCTGACTGCTCCGAGGTAGGTGACGGGATGGGCTGGGTTAGGTTAGGTTAGCTTAAGTCAAGTTTATTTATAGGTAGAGTTAAATTGAAATATAGGGTTAGAAGGGTTAGAAGTTACAACATGGCTTGGTTAGGTCAGGTTAGGTCAAGTTTATGTAAGGTTAAGTTAGGTTAGGTGAGGTTAAGTTTACGTAGGACTAAAATTAGAATATAGTTTGTTTAGGTGAGGTTAGGTTAGGCTAAATTTGGCTTAGGTTAGGTTAGGTTAGGTTAAGTTAGGTTAGATTCAGGTAAGGTTAAGTTAGAATATGGCTTGGTTAGGTTAGGTTAGGTTAGGTTAGGTTCAGGTAAGGTTAAGTTAAATATATGGTGAGATTAGGTTAGGTTAGCTTTGACTTGTCTTATCGTTGTTGTTGTTGTCATTATGTATTCATTTATTCATTTCATTACATTTCATACACTTGTCTTTTCTTTCTATAATTTAGGCACACAGCGTCACAATGGTCAGCATACGTACATTACGAATCTAGCACGAAAATACACACACGACATGTCTTGAAGTAGTATTACACGTGGTGAATGTAGCGTTGTGGTGGTGGTGGTGGTGGTGGTGGTGACGGAGACTGGTGGGTGGGTGGTGATGGTGGCAGAGACAGTGGCGAGTGGGTGGGGGAGGGAGAGTCTCACCATAGCCCAGGGACACACCCTCAGGGGACATGGGCCTGGGGCTGGACTTACTGTAATGAAACTTTCCCCTGCAGTATACTATTTGTACATGT
>NC_059285.1:1326621-1336621 GCF_017591435.1 Portunus trituberculatus
GACAACATCAGGCAGGAGGTGGTTGTGATGCAGCGTGTGTCGTGTGCTGTGTGGTGGTGTCAGCAGCTGTAGGTGTGGTGGGATGGAGCGCCCTACCCGTGGCGGGGCGTGGGAGGCCCGACACTGAGTCTGGATGTGCCTGTGTGGTGCTTTTTTTTTCCATGAGTGCTACATTCAAGTCGAGTACTGAGTGGCAGCTGACGCGGAGGGTGCACGGGGCTCCTAGGGCGAGCCAGTGTCGCGCCTCGTATCTTGGTAGGTGCGGAAGGCGCCGTGCGACCCTTCTTCCCACTGCCGCCGCCCGTCATGAAGGTGCTCGCCTTCACGCTGCTCCTGCCGCTGCTACTGTCCATCTGCTTGGAGCACGCTGCCTCTGTGAGTCCCTCCCGTGCCACTGCCGCCCACTGGCTGTCTAGACCAGTGACGCCGCCAGGGTCGTGCTCCCCTGGCCCTCGATGTCCTTAGGTGCAGGGAGCCTTGCTCGATACCCTGCCAATGTCCCCATGACACAGACAGGGCGCCTGGCCCCACACCCTGCCAATGTCCCCATGACACAGACAGAGCGCTTGGCCCCACACCCTGCCAATGTCCCCATGACACAGACAGGGCGCCTGGGCTCACACCGTGTGGGGTCCCACAGGTACCCCATGATGTGCCACACAGGGTGCTTGTGTCCCCCACCGCACAGGGGATGCCTGGCAGTCCTGCCTGAGGTCAGGGTGATGGGGGCAGTGCTGTGGTCTGGCTGTGGGTTACACACACAACACAACACTGCGTAATCAACACTTAGTGCGGCATTAGTTTCGCCCCTGTAGACGCGACCACGGTGACACCGCCACTCACTGATGCCTTCACTCTCTCAGTGGTCTCCAGATACCTGTCTTCGTCTTGCTCTGTAACAAGCGGCAAGCTAACCTTGTACTTGCGCCACAATCCTCCGTTATGAGACACAGGATGATCTGAATGAAAATAATCTAAAGTCTCACAACCAGATAACAGATTTGGTAGAAATGAAGTGATTTTGCTGCACGTTTTAAAGCAGGACACGAATACGTGCTCCAGTCAGTAAGTGGGAGCATCAGTCAGTGGTAGCGTCACCTTACTCGTGCGCCCTCGGCTGGTGAAGCAGAGATGTTGACGGAGTAGTCACTGACTCTCGGCGACACAGAAGGCAGCCACGCAGTGCCGAGAGTAGTATGCAGCAGCAACCTGCAGCCTCTGTGTCTGTGTTCACGGCACACTGCACATGTGCACATCATCACTTGGTGTACTGTTTGTAGCAACTTGTTTGTTTATTCATTTATTTATATCACCTTGTACTCGTAGTTTTTAATTTTTTTTATAAACATATCATTTATTTGTGTAAGGCAAATAATAAGTTTAGAGTGTGTCAAGAAGTGTACCTATCTGTGTGGCAGAGGCGGCGCTGTCTGCTCGCCAGTGAGAGCCGCCCCTACATGGTGGACGCAGGTGTACTGTTGTTGTTCAATAATGTATCAAGGAATTCGTCATGCGTCCTCATGTTGCAGAAAAGACACATTCTCATGCAGCGTGCGATTAGCGGTGCTGCAACACTTACTGCACAGGGCTTGTGTCGCCTCTCATCACTCAAGACCATACTCTGAGACACTTCTGTCCGCGCCTCCGTGCATTACTTTGTAAAGGCTCTAGTTGAAGTGGCGCGGTTCTAGCAACGTATTAAAATTCCTACGTCATTAACAGGAGAAATACTCTTGAGAACCCGGCTAATCATTTCTATGACCTCTGGAAATAGTCGCGATGAGAGAGCAAGGCGTTTCTGCATGCGTAGGAGCCTCAGTGATCAGTGTATAGTTTTGTTTCCGCAGTACTGTCATATTTACTGTATGTTGCTGCTTTACGTGTGTGTTCCTCACGTTCCAAACAATCATCGAATATCTTGATGGGATTCCCTAGAATGGCGGTTCCCTGTGAATGTTTTCTTAAGACACTTCTGATACTGATTAGTCTAAATTAGAAAGGAAAACAGTCACACCCTGTAATTATTTGTTTTCATGTAACATTACACATCTTTATATCTGTTTGCAATTCCTTGGGAATCAATTCATTGTTATTGATTAATAGCTTCTTATACTTTGGTATCAGCATCATCACTCACACAGCAGCGGAAGGAACACGACAAACGCCATAGATGTTATTTGCTTGGAGAAGTTCATTATAGACAGGCAAACAGTGTGCTTGCTTCACCTCACAGCGCCTATGTCACAGCTGAGATTGACTCACGGCGGGACATTCACCGCACTTGCCTGCAGGTAGGGAGTAATAAACACATGGTTGCATGGCCTCCTGGCTCGCCGCGGGCCTTGATGCAATGTATCTGCCATTACCTTCCCAACGCTTTGATATGGCGTTACCAGGTCTGCTCTCTGCGGGCGTGGCGTGCAAGGCTGCGCTACCTCGGCCCTGCAAGCTGGTGTCGCGCCTCCACAATGACGCGGGGCTGTTGTTCCAGGTGTGTAGGTCTGGCGGGTCTGGTGTGGTGGCGGGACACTGCAACACCACCAAGTGTGAAGACGACTGCCGTGACAAGCTCTGCACATCCCCCACCCATTGCTCCTGCCCCGAGGGATGGACTGGCGCTCTCTGTGATGCCCGTGAGCGTAACTGTGTGTGTGTGTGTGTGTGTGTGTGTGTGTGTGTGTGTGTGTGTGTGTGTGTACGCTCCTACCCCTCATTCTGGTACCATTGCCCGTCAGAAAGTCCGCTACCCTCACAAAGGTCTCAGTCAGCTTTCCCCTCAACGAACACACTTCACTGGCGAGAGACGTAGGGGTGTTCACCACGCGGACCTTCTTTATCTCTTTCTTTATGGATCCGAATGCTATTCCCTGCCACCCAATCATCCAGTCACTGTCTTCCGGTGCGCTTCCTTTCATCACCTGAGGCTTTGTCATCTCACACGGACTGTTTTCAAAGACTATAGTCATGAGTTGGGTTCCCGAGTGTGTGTGTGTGTGTGTGTGTGTGTGTGTGTGTGTATTGTGGTTATATTTTCCCTTTCACTACACTTGCATTGCTTTCATAAGGACGTTAGACTGAAGCTGGGATGGAGTGAAGTGAAGTCGCTAGGACAACAAGCCTCATACATGATTTTTTTTTTTTTATTAATTCCACATTTTTCACATTGATTCATTCACTTATTTTTCCTTTGGTGATGTACGTACAGTAAAGTGCGTATCAAATAAACACTGGGCTTCTTGTGTGTGTGTGTGTGTGTGTGTGTGTGTGTGTGTGTGTGTCATAGTGGTAAGAAAGTAAGGCCTGTCTAAATCACTCCTTTTCCCCATGGCCAGCTTTGTGTGGGCCGGGCTGCAGCACCGAGCATGGTTATTGTGGCGTGCCAGGAGAGTGCAGGTAAGTGTGTGTGTGTGTGTGTGTGTGTGTGTGTGTGTGTGTGTGTGTGTGTGTGTGTGTGTGTGTGTGTGTGTGTATTTACCTAGTTGTATTTACCTAGTTGTAGTTTTACAGGGCCTGGGCTTTATGCTCGTGTGGCCCCGTCTCCATATCTACACTTATCCAATCTTACTTTAAAAGTGTGCACACTCGTTGCAGACAACTTGTGTGTGTGTGTGTGTGTGTGTGTCAAATTCGTGTCCATCAGCCTTCCGTTCAGCGTCTTCCCTTCAAGTACTATTATCATATGATCTGATCTCTGAATAAAACTGTTGCTTTCTTTTTTCACACACCACACACTTCACACTCTAGCAGAAGGAAAGTAACACTTCGCTTCTCTGTGGAAACGCAACCAGCTGAGTGACTAACGAGAGTTTACTTTACTTACTCGGCTTTGAGAGAGTGACAAGTTTGCGTTACACTGCAGGTGCGAGGTGGGCTGGTGGGGTGCGCGATGTGACCTGTGTTTCCCGTACCCCGGCTGCCAACACGGGACATGCAAGCAGCCGTGGCAGTGCGTGTGTGACCCAGGCTGGAGCGGCGATCTGTGTGACACTCGTAAGTATCTGGCAAAACAGCATAACCTTTTTGGCCTTTCTTTAGGTATTGACTCTCTCAGTGGGCTCTTTTGTTACCCTAAGCCAGTACCCCCTTTCCTTAACCCCTTCAGTACCATGACGCGATTTCATATTCATTCTGCTTACTATTTGGTGATTTTATACAGCTTCAGAAACTTATGTGGGGATTGAAATAGTGAAGACTGTGGCCATTACTCTTCTGACCTCCATAAACCCTTCCTAACGTAAATAAAATTGTCTAATCATACCCAAACTCATGGTAAAAAAAAAAAAAAGTGTTCCAGTACTGAAGAAATTAAGAAGGAGAAATACAATGGTTAGGATCTTGAGGACTTCAACCACTCTTAATTGTTATGTAGCTTATAGGATATGCAGATCTAAAAAATCAAGCTAATCCAGTCCCAAAGAAGAGGAGGACAATCTAAGGAGTGCTATTTAATTATAACTTGTGGAGGAAACTTAGTCACTGGTGTTGGAAATGTGAAAAAAAAACGAGAGAATAACGGCGGAACAGTATATATGGAAGTAAAATCAGCAATTGAATTAAACTAGGACAGGTAGGGAAGGAATAAGGTAGGACGAGTGCTGGGTAGAGTGGGTAATGGAATACTGAAATGGTGCGTGGCGCCAAGAAGTGCTGTAAAGAGACGCACGTCATCCCTATAATGATCATATTCTGAAACACCTCTGCGCCGCACCTCCATGCACTATATTCCAAATTACTCTAGTCTAGTGTAATTTTAAAGCTACAAGAGTTTATGAATGTGTCTTTACGTTTTTAGTGACATTTAAAATTTTCTACATTATCTATAGAAAAAAAAAAGCATTCTTGTAACCTTCGAAAATAGTCATGGTGGGAGAGCAGTGTCTGTCAACAGGAGGATTAGTTTGGTGAGTGCAGTTGCCTTGTATCATTTTGTCTTTCGCGTCCTCTCCCGCACGGCCGCGCCATTGCTGGGAGGAACCTCAGACTGTCCCTCTTCCAATGTTTCCTACCAAGTGGCTGGCGTCAGTGAAATGGTTTAGGTTCAGATCTCTTCAGTAATATCTCCTTGATTCTGTTTAGCAAATCACATTGACACACCTCACTGTGTAGATGAGAAGTCAATAAATAAATGTGGAATACTGTGTTGTATTATTGTGGGGACTCTCTCTCTCTCTCTCTCTCTCTCTCTCTCTCTCTCTCTCTCAGCGATTAGCATTTCTTTTCTCTCTCTCTTCGTGGCAGGTGAGGCGCCAGAAGGATACAACAGAACAAGAGAGGATGACGGGTGGGCAGCAGATGTGGAGTGTGGCTGTCTCAACGGCGGCACCTGCGTGGAGGCCAAGCCACCCCTCAACTATACGTGCTCTTGCCCTGCTCTCTTCACTGGCCACCACTGTGATTACCTGGCGCGCCCCTCATCCCCCCGCATGATAATTTCTGGAGGTGGGGCAGGTTCTTCCCTGCAGGAGACCGAACAGCTGGATGATGTTAAGGAGAAGGAGGAGGAGGACCCCAAAGCCACGCGACGCCGCTTACTACAGAAACACGCTCGTATTTCCTTCAGGCCTGTCAAGCCTGGATCTGGGGCAGGGAGAGGGGCGGGGGAGACGACAACTTCGCCTCCTGCCGTGGGGGAGAGGAAGCTGCTGCCGCTGCCCGTAGTGCTCCCCCGCGTCACTGAGATGTCGCCTCCGGCCCTCCTGCCCAGCCTGCGCAAACACAAACCTATCCTGAAGCAGCCGCTCGCCACCTCGCTCACCACGGGCAGTGCGCAGGATCCCGCACGCAAGAACTTCATTCCCAGTGCTCGCGGCGGCAACGTCCCCGCGCGTCCCCGCTTGGTGCAAGTCCTCAACTCACAGCGGCGCCCCATCCTGGTGAGCCTCCCCGCACCACCACTCACGCTGGGCCCCAACACCCCTCCCACCACGCCCGCAGCCCCCACACCCCATACATCTGACGTGTCCCTCACCCACTCCTCGCCTTCTCTCCCCCGGACCACCAGACCCACCACCGCTGAGCCACAAGGCCCAATCAACCTGTACCCAATGAAGATCACCACCCCGCCCCCGCACCAAACGGCACAGCGTCCCCTAGTCCTGGCCACTACTACCACCGCCGCCAGAAGCACCAACAGCAACAGAAGCAATAGTAGCACCAACAACAACAACAAAAGTAGCAACAACAGCAACAGTAGCAGCAGCAGCAGCAGCAGTAGTAGTAGCAGTAGCAGCAGCAGCAGCATCAGCAGTAGCAGCAGAAGCAGCAGCAGTAGTAGCAGTAGCAACATCCCCAACGTCACCTCACGCCCTTGGCCTAGAGTGGCGCTGTGGCCCCCAGCACGGCGTCCTGGGGGCATCCCAAGGCGACATGGAGTGCAGGGGCTGTCTCCCAGGCCCAGAGTGGACGTAGCCGCCTTGGTGAGTGTGACCAATGGCCCCCAGGAGGAGGCCCACGAGGCATCGGGAACTGAGAGGCTGGAAACACTCCGACCTCTGCATCGAGAATTAGAATCCCAGAGAGCTCTGGCTGGACTGCCAGATCGCAGAAATATTCCGTCAGGGTTCGAGGACTTCCATATTCCTGCTGCCAGGAACATCGCGGCAACGTACTACGAGGAAAACGTGAACGGCCGTGTGCATATTGGAGATGTGAGCAGGGTGGACTCTCCTGCGCGGGAGATTATGGACGCTTTCATAGAGCTAAAGAAAGTGTGACTCACTCCATCTCGCCTCACCTCACCACACATCAACCGAAGAGGTTCATTTAGAAATTACGAGACTGCTGCTGGCGTACTCACAATTGGGGCTGCAACCTGCTGCAGCGTTGTGCACACGTAGTCTTCTTGTCGCAGACGTCTTGTAACAGTGCTGGATTGTATGTGGAGTTGCCTTGCCATGGCTAACCACACCGGGCCGTGGCGCGCTGGCTTCAGGCACAATACAACCTCACCTTCAGACAAAACATTCCAATATAACTGATTCGGTGTAGGAATTTACATTATTATACTTCATTCACTCTAGCAATTACTTATTTCAATGTTATAATCTACTGATAAGCGCGCCGCGTGTGTAGAGAGAGAGAGAGAGAGAGAGAGAGAGATGGGCATGTAGTTTCATTAAAAAGTAAGCCACCACATGTCGGTAAGGCAATATCTAGAAAAATATCAGTCACTTTTCCATTTCACTGGTTAAGAGGCCGTGTTGTGGACAGTTCCTGCACGTATACAGTGGGAAGTAGTTTTCCTACCTTTATTTCTAAGACATGTGACATTTATTATTATTTCCATTTTTTTTTTTTTTATTGTTTTATCTTTATTCTTTTCATGGCTAGAGCTTCCTCTGACGTGTATCATGGGTTGCCTTCTTCCTCTCTCCCTCCACATCCCCTTCCACGCTTCTCATTCCTTCTCCCGCCTCCCGATCTCTCTCTCTCTCTCTCTCTCTCTCTCTCTCTCTCTCTCTCTCTCTCTCTCTCTCTCTCTCTCTCTGCATATTCAGAAGAATATAACACACACACACACACACACACACACACACACACACACACACACACAAATGAAAAAAAAAAAAGAAGAGTGTTTCCGCCCGGGATCGAACCGGGGACCTTGCGCGTGTGAGGCGCACGTGATAACCACTACACTACGGAAACTTGTTCATGAGGAGTTTGTACTATAGAAATTCCAAGTATTTTTCAATATCTTCAACTTTTTTTTTTTTTCTCTTTTGTTTTCCCTATTGTCATCATTCTTGTAATAAGTGTTCACTGCTACGGTAAAGAGAGACAGGAAATAAGTATTGATAATGAAACTCACAGTTATAGATTGTGTGTAGTGATGAGAATGTGTTTGTCAGAGACTCAGACAGCCCCTGTGAATGTCTGTAAGTGCTGCCACCTCACCCAACAGGTTAATCTAGGAACCTGGGGCACATTGTCAGCCTCTGGTCTAAATAATCATTTGTTTTGTTGTATGTTCATGGATTAAATATATAGAATCATTCTCCCACGCAAATGTCCTTATTTCGAGTTAAAACAAAAGAGACAGAGGACATCATATTCCAAAGAAAAGATAAAAATATGAAAAGATACGCCCCCGGGTGGGCTCGAACCACCAACCTTTCGGTTAATTTCAAGCCTCCGTGGCACAATCGGTTAGCGCGTTCGGCTGTTAACCGAAAGGTTGGTGGTTCGAGCCACCCGGGGCGTGTGTTTTATAGTGCAAGGAAGCCATGGGTAAGGAGGCGGTCAAGTTAGATATTGCGTTTTTTTTTTTTTTTTTTTTTTTTTTATAGGAAAGTTGATTTTTTCGTTAATATTCTTTCATGGTTAGTATGTCTTCTGGGTAGCCTACAACTATTAGTAGTATGATAATTGTTTCCTTTAGTATTTGTGATTAGTCATTATATATACTATTGTTCGTTATTCATCCATAATTCTTTTTATTGCTGTAGTAATAGTGTTTAGTGGTAACGATAGGAGGTGACATAACGATCATTACACAGGCTAATGATGCAGATCTACCGACTGGCTGCAGTATTTGTGGTGGAACTCGTTATGGTGAGCAATGTATGTGGATGAGTGCGTGTGGTGAGTATAGAATCTCTACCGGTACTGGATACTAGAAATGGCTTCAGGAAGTTAGCTATTGTGCGTACGTGTGGCGTGGCGTGGCGTGTGGCGTGGCGTGGCGTGGCGTGTTAGTGACCGTTAGCCGAGGGATGTTCAGTGTGTTGAGGTGTGTGGGTGGAGGGTTTGTCGGTGATGGTGATAGTAGTGATGGCAGCTTTGATGATGACGATAGTTGTTCGACGCGTAGTGGTTCTTCAAGCTGTTGTGCTGCTCTCTGGTGGTAGTGGTAGCTGTGGTGTTGACTACATGCTTAGGTGGCTAGTTCTGATGTGGTTGACAAGTTAAGGCTCCTTCACATGCATTACTATATCAGTTCAGTGTCCGCTCAGTATTTGTGGAGAAAGTGGTTGTGGTGTGTGGGTGTAGGCGTTAGGCGTGGTTGTGGATGTGGAGATGTGGGTGTCGTTGCCACAAAAATGCATGATTAACTAGTTGCTCATCTCGGCTGGATCGAAATTCTCCTGTTTTGTGTTGTCAAATTAACAGCAGTCTCAAACTATTTGGAAACAATTGTTCGATCAATGAACCTTTACAAGTAATAGTCTTCTATACGTATCTTTTTTATTATTTTTTCATTCTTCATGTTCACTTTTTCATCAGCTTATGCTCAGCGTCATCATAAAAAATCGTGGTATCGTTGTCCGTACAACGCCTAAACTCTTAAAAACAGACGTCATTGAAGTGTCATGGGTTTCATTGACACTGAACGTGCACGTATAGTACTGATTCGTTACTGGTGTGAATGAGCTTTAATGGACTATAACTGTTGTAATGGAAGCGTGCTTGGGTGGTGTGATAATAGTGGTGTGGTGGGGTGTAGTGTTTGGCCGACTGTGTAGCTTTGATTCTGAATATTTAATGCGCTGGGTTCATAACTGGTGCATAACACTAGTATTGGGTCTGTTGGTGGGTGGAGGGGAACAGTGGGAAGAGGTCTCCCCGCTTCATTTGGGAAGCCTGTTCCAGGCTTTAGTGGTACATGGAAAGCATGAGTGCTTTTACGTGTTAGTATGATGTTAGGCTATGTTTGATATGCTTGGTTGTGTTACGAAGTAGGCACGTACGTTGTCTGGGTCCAAATCGACCATTGTATGTTCTGTGTAGGTACTGCAGTCCTGGCTCAATGTCAGCGTGATTATTGGTGATTTTGTAATCGGGTATAGTAAGTGTTTGATTTTGTGTGGTGGAGTGATGGTATAATGTGGCTGTGTGGTGATGGTGGTTGTGGAGATGGTTAGCTTGTGTGGCAGTGGTTAGGTTAGAATTTTCCTGCTTCTATATTTCGATCTATGTATTACCTGAACTCCCTTAAGAGGTTTCAAGACATTTATACCATTCTTTTGGCCAATTCTCTAGTCCCTGTTCTGGGACTGGC
>NC_059285.1:1344121-1449121 GCF_017591435.1 Portunus trituberculatus
TGTCCCAGTATTGAAGGGGTTAACCTCAACTACGGGGCCTTTTGAAAGTACTGAAGATGCTGAGTCAATCGTGCTTCAAAATATGACCCGCGAGATACCCCCAACCTCTGCTGTTCCCTATAGTCCTGCTGTCACCCCTCTTAGCTAGTTATATTTGCCGGTGGTGTTAAAAGTTGACTTCATCGGTTCTCATATCTATCACATTCTACTGCTGTATATTCTGTTGTCACCCTTATTCTTACACAGTTCATTCTGCAAGTTACTAGGTGCCTTAAGATAGATACTTCCTTCGCCAGGCCTTCTGAATGGCAACTCCTGCAGGGGAAAACAAAACAAACGGTAAATATCTTGTACAATCTATCGTCTATGCTTAATTGATTCCTACATACTCATTTTGTCCCACTTCCCTTTCTTCTCTTCCTTGTTGCTTTTTCTCCTCTTCCTTCTTATTTCTTCTTCTCCTCCTCCTTCACCTCCTCCTCCTCGTGTTTCTTCCTCTCCTAATTCGGTTCATCATCGCCATAATGGAATCAGAGCTCATGTGAATGGCTTTATCTCCCGTTTTCTTTACTCGCTTATAAGGGGGAACTTCCTCATCCGGCTTAGAAAAGAGAGAGAGAGAGAGAGAGAGAGAGAGAGAGAGAGAGAGAGAGAGAGAGAGAGAGAGAGAGAGAGGAAATAATGAAGAGAAGAGAAGATATGAAGGAAAGAAAATTAGAGAAGAGAGGAACGAGAAGGTAAACGAAGAAACGAGAAAGGAAAAACAGATCGGAAGGAAGGGGAAAAGATACAGAAAAAAGAAATAATGAAGGAATAGAGGAGAGACGAAGAAGAAAGGAAGAGGGAGAGGAAAGAGGGAAGAAAGGAAGGGAGGGAGGAAGGGGGGCAGGAGGATATATATAAATCCTCCTCACCGACACGCCCTTCCATTACACTAGAGAACAGGTGAGTGGCGTAACATGACCTGCCCTGTTGTTACCTGCCTGAAGGTGCCCGAGGTCTGAGTCAGTGAGCCTTGTGGAGGTGTTGATTGTGGTGGCCGAGTAGTAGTAGAAGTAGTAGTAGTAGTAGTAGTAGTAGTAGTAGTAGTAGTAGTAGCAGTAATAGTTGTAGTAGTACACCACCATCACCACCACCACCACCACTACCACCACCAGCATGGCCGTGCTGGTGTCGCCGCGCTGGAGGATGGCCCACGAAGTCTCCCTCCCGACGGGGCAGCAGCAGGGAGACGGCCTTCGCTATCTGTCCGTCGTGCAACTGCTCTTCATCTCCTCCATCCCCCTCATGAACCTCACAGCGCCCTCCCACCCTGCATAGTGAGTCCGTAGTAGTGGTGGTGGTGGTGGTGGTGGTGGGTGGTGATGACAGTAGTGGTAAGATGTGTGATTGGTTTGCTCTCTCTCTCTCTCTCTCTCTCTCTCTCTCTCTCTCTCTCTCTCTCTCCATTCTTTCATTCAGCACTTCCTTCAACCTCTCCTTCTTTCATTTTTCCTTCGTTGCCTCCATCACCTTCCATTCCCTGATCTCCCCTTTACCTCTTAATTCATTCATCTCCTTCCCTCTCCTTCCTCCTATTTTCTCCTACATCAGTCTTATTCTCTCTCACCGCCTCCCCCAGCTATGGCATCCCCTGAGCCGCTTCTGTCCCGCCCCTTCTGGAAAGTGACCAACACCCTGGCGCTCCCGATTCGAAGTGACGAGGACGGCGACGGGGTTCCCTCCCTGCGCTCCATCGTCTCCCTGTCTCTCCCTGTCACCATCTTTCTCGACGTGCTACTGGGGGAGGTGGCGACGAGGTAACGAGAGAGAGAGAGAGAGAGAGAGAGAGAGAGAGAGAGAGAGAGAGAGAGAGAGAGAGGAGTGGGCTTGGATGTTATTCTGAAACACTTTTCGCGCCACATCTTCACTATATTCATAAGTTTCATAGGCAAAGTTACACGTGTTCCTATAATTTTTTTTTTCTCACGGTTCTAGTGAGGGATTAACAAGATTTCTTTACATACCTTATTCATGGGAGAAAAGCTCTTGAGAACTTCGGGTAATCATCTCTGTGACCTCTGAACATAATCGTGAGGAGAGAGTGAAGGAAAGGCAGTACTCTCTCTCTCTCTCTCTCTCTCTCTGCATTCCTTGTTTATTTTCTTATTTTTTCTTACCCTTTTCCTACGCCTCCCTCAGCACCACCAGCAGAAGTCTCGGGGAGGACCAGGCGGGGATCTTCCGAGCCCTAGAGGACTCCCTAGCTGGTGTAGGTGTGGATGGGAGGGCGTGTCTTCTCCGTCTCATCTGCCACCTACAGACCAGACCCATCGGGCAGTACACAGTAGTGGGGGAGGTGCTGATGCTACTGTTTACGTGAGCGCTGCTGTGCTAGTAGTAGTAGTAGTAGTAGTAGTAGTAGTAGTAGTAGTAGTAGTAGTAGTAGTAGTAGTAGTAGTAGTAGTAGTAGTAGTAGTAGTAGTGGAAGAAGGACGAGGAAGAGGAAAAGTTAATGAGGTTTTCAAGTGCTTTCATATGGTTCTAGCAGCTCTACTATAGTGAAAGTCATTACTTGAGGTTTACGAGTGTTGTCACGGTTCTAATGGGTGTTACTGTAATTCTGAAGTGCTTCCGTGAATCTAGCGATACTTCGAGAGGTTCTAGTGGAAATCATTGTAGTTTTCAAAAGTATTTTAATGATTGCAATAGGAAACAAGCATTCTACACCACTAGTGCACGCTAAACTCTCTCTCTCTCTCTCTCTCTCTCTCTCTCTCTCTCTACCCAGCAGACCAAAACGCGAGACCAGTGACTTCCTGAAGGAGTACCAGGAGGCTGAGATGGCGGGGCTGGACGGCGCTGACTGCTCTCTGCTCTACCCCTCCTGCCCCTTCTCACTGCCACCTTCCCTGCTGCCCGCTCTGTACGAGGTAATTGGGTGTCTGGTAGAAAGAAGAAGGTCCAAGGTAGTAGTAGTAGTAGTAGTAGTAGTAGTAGTAGCAGTAGTATGTTTCTTAGTTTTCTTTATTAACACAACCTAACCTATCTTTACCTACCTAACCTAACCTGACTTTTTTTCTCTCTCTCCCTCCCCCAGGACTCCCCAAGCGGTCCCAGCAAGTACCCCAGTCATTCTCGTGATCTCGCCCTGCCCGCCATGGTCTTCAACTGATTCATCCGGCAGGAAGAGGACCCCGTCACGTGAACCAGTCAGGGTATATTAGGGGTGAGCCATTACGCTGCTACTGGTGGTAAGGCTATGCAGTGGCCAGGGCTTGTGACGTATGCTGTCATTATTATGCTGTATTATGCTGCTACATACTTTGGTCTGAAAGTAAAAATGAGAAAATGCTATTATGGTGAGTTTGTTTGTCCTTGAGAGAGTGTGAGGTATAGAATTCTCTCTCTCTCTCTCTCTCTCTCTCTCTCTCTCTCTCTCTCTCTCTCTCTCTCTCTCTCTCTCTCAATTCTAATACCCAAAGTTTTGTGCCGCGTTATTTGTTTTATACATAAAATATATTTCTTAAGTAAACAGAACAGTTTATTTAGTGCAGAATCTGTTAAACATTTTAAGCAGATGACACAACTATGTATTTGACACACTACCAAAAGTTGTGTCGAAGAAATTAACGGCCTTGCAGCAAATACTGACCACTTCATCCGCGGCATTTTATCTTGGGACCGCGATAAGCTGAATCTTGTAACTCTGGGCCTGTCTCCCGTGACCCACCAGCGACGGACCACCACTCACCGGCCACCCGTCACCCGGCACACTCCACACTGCACCACTACTTTTGTTGCTCAACACACCTGCTGGATCTTCTCGTTTAGGGGTAAATATTCCTTTGTGTTTCCTCACAACCTTCAGCAGTAAAAGAGAGAAAAGTGTGAACATACTGCATGCTCAGGAGATAATTTGATAAAGACAGTATCAAGGCTGAAAACTGTCACACTGTTGACACAACTACTCTGAGGCTTGTTCATTTGTTATACAATGTGCGCGAAGGCCGCCACACAGGGCACGCACAACGCCGCTCGCTCACCAGTCACCACCACGCATAGACACAAATTCACGCACCCTCTCCACTAATCACGATTTGGTGATAAACTGATAACTTGTTACATTAAGAGTCGTAATATTAGAAATCTCAATAATTCCCAATAGAGTTTTACCGACAATGTAGAGCTGGCTGGCTTGTAGGTGTTTTGGAAAAGAATCGCCACAAATTTATACATGTTTTCAAGACGAACTGTATTATTATGATGAGATCTTCCACAAATATTATTATTATTATTATTATTTATTATCATTATTATTATTTTTTTTTTTTTTTTTGGGGGATGGGGGTGTATTATTGGATAGGTCTGAGACCAGGCACACACCACACACCGGGACAACAAGGTCACAACTCCTCGATTTTACATCCCGTACCTACTCACTGCTAGGTGAACAGGGCTACACGTGAAAGGAGACACACCCAAATATCTCCACCCGGCCGGGGAATCGAACCCCGGTCCTCTGGCTTGTGAAGCCAGCGCTCTAACCACTGAGCTACCGAGTGTGTGTGTATTTACCTAATTGTATTTTACCTAATTGTAACATACGGAAAAGAGCTATGCTCGTGTTGTCCCGTCTCCATATCTATTAATGTCCAGCTTTTTCTTAAAATCATGAATATTCCTTGCGTTGACCACTTCCACGTCTAAACTATTCCATGCTTCCACCCTTCTATGAGGGAAGCTATATTTTTCACATCTCTCCTATAAGTGGCCATTTTAGTTTTTTCCCATGCCCTCTCGACATTCTTCCATTCCACATACACAGATCTTCCCTATCCATTTTTCCATGCCAATCATCACTCTGTATATTGCTATCAGGTCTCCCTTTCTTCTGTTTTCCAGGGTTGGAAGTTGCATTCTTTTCAGTCTGTCTTCATAAGTCAAATCTCTTAAGTCAGGCACCATTTTCGTTGCAGCCCTCTGTACTTTCTCTAGTTTCCTTATGTGTTTCTTTAAGTTCGAGCCCACTGTATTGTTGCATATTCAAGCCTCGGTCTTATCATTGCAGTAATTATTTTCTTCATCATTTCTTCATCTAGATATACGAACGCCACTCTTATGTTCCTCAATAAGTTCAATACTTCTCCAATTATTTTGTTTATATGTCTCTCTGGCGATAGGTCATTGGTAATTGTCACCCCAAGGTCTTTTTCTTCATGACTGGTTTTATGTCTTCATTTCCTATCTTGTACATACTCCTGATTCTTCTTTCACTCTTGCCAAACTCTATTTTCTTGCATTTTGTCGTGTTGAACTCCATTTGCCATGTACAGCTCCATTTCCATATTCTGTCCAAGTCTTCCTGGAGTAGTTCGCAATCTTTGTCACATCTCACTTTTCGTAACAATTTTGCATCGTCTGCAAATAGGCTCACATAACTGGACACCCCATCCACCATGTCATTTATGTAGACTGCGAACATTACTGGTGCCAACACTGATCCCTGTGGAACTCCACTCTCCACCAATCCCCATTCTGATGGTCTGTCCTTAATTATTGTTCTCATTTCTCTTCCTACCAAAAGTCTTCCATCCATTTTAGTAAACTGCCATGCACTCCTCCTACCATTTCAAGTTTCCAGATCAGTCTCTGGTGTGGTACCTTATCAAAGGCCTTTTTTAAATCCAGATATATTCCATCAGCCCAACCATCTCTTTCCTGTATTACATCTATCACCCTCGAATAGTAACATATCAGGTTTGTCGTGCATGAACGCCCTTTCCTAAAACCAAATTGACACTCACAAAGTATGTCATTTTTCTCCAAGAAGTCTGTCCATCTAGTCTTCACCACCCTCTCACACATCTTAGCTACCACACTTGTAAGTGACACTGGTCTATAGTTCAATGGGTCTCTCTTGTTACCTGATTTATAGATTGGGACAATGTTAGCTCTTTTCCAGTCTTGGGGCACTACACCTTCCCTTAATGAGGCATCAATTACTTCACAAACTTTTTCTGCCAATTGCTCCCTGCATTCTCTTAAAATCCATCCTGATACCCCATCAGGTCCCACAGCTTTTCTCACTTCTAAACTCCCCATCATGTTCTTGATCTCCTCCACAGTTACTTGAAACTCCTTCATAATCCCTTTCTGTTCCATTACCAGTGGTTTGTCAAAAGCAGTCTCCTTTGTGAATACCTTCCGAAAGCATCCATTCATAGCCTCTGCCATTTCCTGGGATCTTCACTGTATACTCCATTTACTTCTAAACTTTCAATACTTTCTATTTTTGATGTTGTTGTTCACATGTCTGTAAAAAGCCTTGGTTGGTCTTTACATTTATCAATTATATCCTTTTCTTGTTTCTTTCTTTCTTCTCTTCTAATCAACACATATTCATTTCTTGCTCTTTTGTAACTTTCCCACTGCTTAATCCGTCTTTTCCTTCTCCACCTCTTCCATGCATCCTCTTTTCTTGTTCTAGCCTTTTCACATCTATCGTTAAACCAGTCCTGCTTTCCAACTTCTATGTTGTCTTATTGGTACAAATTTTTCTCACCTTCTTTGTATATTTTTATAAATTCCTTCCACTTTTCATTTGCTCCTTAGCACTCTTGAATTTCATCCAATTTGTCTCTTGAAAGAATTTCTTTAGGTTTCCAAAATCTGTCTTGGCATAATTCCATCTTCCCACTTTATATTCTTCATTTCTTCTAGATTTCTCTTCGTCTATCACCTTGAACTCCAAAACTGCATGATCACTCTTTGCTAAAGGGCACTCCACCCTCATCTCCTCAATGACCATTGGCTCTGTACTAAAGACCAAGTCCAGTCTTGACGATGCTCCTCTCCTCCAAACCTAGTATCTTCTTTGACCCACTGAGTTAACACATTTTCCATTGCCAGTGTCAATAGTGTATTTCCCCATGTTGTCTCTGATCCTTCCATTGACCAGTCCTCCCAACACACCTCTTTACAATTAAAATCTCCCATCATTATAGTTCGTTCACAGCCACCCAACATTTCTTCCAGACATGTTCCTGTATCACTTATCATTTCTTCATATTCCTGTACTGACCATGCATTTGTCTTAGGTGGTACGTACACCACTATGTAGTGCCTCTTTTTCCTTCATTAGTTTCTGCTCTGATCTTTAGCACTTCTGCCTTTCCCATACCTTTTTTCACTTGATCCACCTTTATATCTTTTTTAACCAGCAACATCACTCCTCCTCCCATCTTACCTACTCTATTTCTTTTCCAAACGTTATATTTCCTTCTCCAACCTTCATCAGGTCTTCTCCTCTCTCAGTTTTGTTTCAGTAAGACCCACAATATCTGGGTTCTTGTCCCTCAAGTAATCGTTGAGTTCTAAAATCCCCGATATCACTCCATTTATGTTGGAATACATTACATTTCGCTCATATGTAAGTTTCTTTAGTCCTTTCTTGCTGTACTTTTCTGGGTTATGAACCACTTCCTCAGTCTCATATCCAAGATTCTCCAGAAAACTCTTTCTTCTCTCTTCTGTCCTCTCTTCATTTTTTTCAAAGCCTCCTTTCTCAACTCATTTAACATTTCTCTTCCTTTTCACCGAGATCTCTTCTCAACCAAATCTTCCTTGTTGTTTCCTGCTGGGCTAGCCTCCATGACTTCTCCACCAATTCATCTACATCCTTTTGTGACTTAAGTTTGATTCTTATTGGCCTCATACCTTCTCTTGTGAACTTTCCAATTCTATGGAAGTCCTCTATTTCTTGTACTAGGTCTTTTCCTCCTCCTGCACCACATTAATGATATTATTTATCACCTTTTTATGTTTTTCTCTCTCCATTTTACTCGGTGTCTTATCCTCCTCCACACCAAATATCACCACACATCTCTTTTTGTCTACAGTTTCCTCACCAATGTCTCATTTGACTTAATAACCTTCACCACTTTCTCAGCTATCTTCTCTTCTATGATCTGTTGATCTATAATTTCAGCAAGGCCCAAAGTTTTCTCCCTGACTCTTTGATTTCCTTTTCCAGACTTGCAACTTTGTAATTTACCTCCTTTCTTTCCACTTCCTGACTTTTTTCCATTCAGCCTGCTTCTCCATCACTTTTCCTAGAGATTCTCCACATTTTTCGCAATTCACTTTAATTAGCTTAACTTCCTCTTTCAGTGCTGCATTTTCCTTCTTCATATCGGCACAGTCTCTTTTACATTGTCATAACTCGTTTCCAGGCCCTCATACTTTTCAAACAGTTTTTCAATTTTACCTTCTAACTCCAGAATTTTCTTCACATAAGCGCTCTTCTCCATTATTCCTTGAAACCCTGTGAAGTCTGATTCCTCTTTCGAGTTCACGGCCGCCATGTTGCGCAGACGTAAACAAACCAGCTGATGGCTCAAACGCAGGCTACAGTTTATATTTACCTTCACTGGACATTATTTTGCTAATCAACAGTTAACATGACTATATGGAGACGGGACAAACATTACCAGCTCCTTTCCCACCTTGGTTACTCTTAGGTAACTGTAGAATTATAGATGATTGCTCTGGAGCTCAGCGACCACCTCCGCCATCGACGATGTCCCGTGTGTGTGTGTGTGTGTAAAACCTGTAAAGAGATTAAAATAGAAATCAACAAAAGGCGAAAGAGAAGATAAAAGAACCAAAAGGAGAGAAATGAACACTCCCAAGAAAATTCCAAGGTGTCTAATTAGTCTTAACACACGTGCAAGTGCCTCCACCACAGCCACTTCTACTCACTACTGCTACTGCTACTAACCCGTACTTATAAAAGATTCCCAGAAAAAAAATTTGGCCTAGAACACATTTTGCGTAAGAAAAATTTGGACTATCTACAAAAGCTTTTGCGTCCTAGAAATTTGCCCAAGTAAAAAAGTTCTTAGGTCAAGTTCCTACGACTGAAAAACATGGCGCACCGACAAGACAGCCGGCGCCGACTGAAGACTTTTCGACCTCGGAAAGACATGTTTGGTGATTGTAGCGATGAAGAACCCGTCCAGAGGAATATATCGCCTGGATAGTGCTGGGATAATTTTTGTGACGGACTTGGTACGAGATGACCCCCTCACACCTGAGATGGTGATTATTTTACTCAGGTGAGTGGTATTTGTGTTGTATATATGTATTGTGGAGCTGGAAAGCATAAATATTGATAAACACTCACAATGTTTTTTTTTTTTTTTTCAAATGTGTGAAATGGGTAAAAGGAATTAGACTAGTATGAGAAACCAATCAGGTTGTAGAAATAAGTAAGCAGGACAGAACACGTGACAGTGGGTATAAGCTTGAAAAACTTTGGTATGCAGGACATGTAGGTAAATATTCACTCTCTAACTGAGTGGTGAATAGTCTGAGTAAACATGTAGCAGTAATTGGTGATACAATAAAGTAGCTTTAAAAGACTGTTGGAGGAGAGTATGAATATGGATGGCAGGTGGGATAGAAAAATATTAGATTATTTCAAGAGTGGTGAAAAGGAGCTGCCTTAATCACTCTGTTTCTTGCTGTCTCCTCAAATCCTATGTGAAAATGTTCTAGTTATTAAGAATTTGTTGGGCACTCTCACTACATCCATGGCTTCCCTCTTCAGGAAACCTGTTGAAGTTGCCAAGCCAAGTATACACATGCGGCAGTGCTGCAGTGTTTACCGTAGATATATATATATATATATATATATATATATATATATATATATATATATATATATATATATATATATATATATATATATATATATATACTCATAAGAAGTGTACTGAAGAAAATAATATGATGTCATCTCTATTTTCAGCAAATAATGAAATGTGATCTAACGTAACCTAACCTAACCAAAACTAACCTAACACAGGTAATGGAATGAGCTGAAAATTGACATATAGGTTAGGTTAGATCTGCTTCAGTGCAATACAATAAAGCATTTTGTAAACAGAAGAGGTACAGGGTAACTGATACAGGACTCTCAGAATGCCAGTGTAGCATGGGCTGGTGTGATTCATATTTTTTTTTGTGCATAGATCAGTTCTAGTACTTTGTTACTGGGTACATATATTTTTTTCATAAACTTGTAGCATCATAATCATCTGCAGGGTTTCTCAGTGCTAGCTAAAATTAACTATATTGCATTAAGAGAAGTCAGTCAGCTGCATGTTCTTTTCATTTCATATATACCGTGAGTGTAGAAGCTCATGGAAGGAAGGAAAATGTACCACACAATGGGTTTAGAAACTCAATGTATGAAAAAAAGTATAAAAAATTGTTTCAATGAAATAAGCTACATAAGACAAAAAGAGACTCACCAATATACTATATGTGTAGTTTCACAAGGCTGCACCATTTTCATTGTAGTATATAAGACATGTACTGCCAGTTATTCTACTGCTGCTCTTTATTATTTGACCATCCTTTTATTCTTCTCATTAATTGTTTTTTGCTAATACTATACCATTAATTTCAGAGCTCACAGCAAGATAAGAAATGTTTTTGAAAAAGGAATTAGTCATCTAAAGCAACGCTTCCATGTTTTGAATGATGAGATCAGAGTGAGTCCCCCTCTCAAAGTCTGTCAGATTGTGTGTGTCTGTGCATTACTGCACAATATTTGCAAGGATAGACACATGCAGATGCCTTACACTTAAGAGGATGACGTGGACAATGATGTTGACAGTGATGACATCAATGTTCCATTACCAGACATACCAGGAGTTGGACTTGCTTTCAGAGAGCAGTTGTCTTCTACACACTTCAGGTATGTAACATTGTTTTAAATTAATAGACCTGTGACACCACCAAAAATAATCCTGACTCCTTCCAATACATTATTGAATATAGTAAAAGTTTATAATTGACAAAATCATATCACCTTTTTTTCCAGTTCTAGTTACACAGTATCACACACACGGATTGGTACTAATTTTTTTTTTTTTTTTTTTTTTTTTTTTTTTTTTTTATAGTCCTTGGTCATGTTCAGTATGTAATGGGGAAAAAAAATAAACATACACACACACAAACCTCCTTAGTAGTAGCTCTATTTTTACTACTACTACTACTACTACTACTACTACTACTACTACTACTACTACTACTACTACTACTACTACTACTACTACTGGTGCGTGTGTGTTTTTTTTTTTTTTTTTTTATATATATATATATATATATATATATATATATATATATATATATATATATATATATATATATATATATATATATATATATATATATATATATAACATAAAAGGAATCTGCAAGAGTTTGTCAGGCCTACTTGTGGCAGTCCCTGTATGAGAAAAGCTACCTAATTCCATCTATCATTCCCATCCATGATATATATATATATATATATATATATATATATATATATATATATATATATATATATATATATATATATATATATATATATATATATATTCATAAACTTAACCTGATCTTCAACTGTGAGTTAAGCATGGTGATGAAAAGTACTGAATTTGTATGAGCCCTCCACACTTTCATAGAAAGTCTGCATCACAAAGCTTTGTGTTACTTGTGCGCTGATGTCGGACGTGAGACATTAAGACTACACTGCTTCCGGCAGTGCTGCAGTACAGCAGTACTGTATCATAATATTGTGTGTTAATTTCATGTTCCAGTCATACTGGTAAGGGGCTTCCATCTCCTCCCTCAGCCTTTTATTCAACACTTATTCCAGCAGCTTCATAGTGTGTGATGTTAACTTAATTCCTTTACAATTATTACAGCTCTGGATGTCTCCCTTTTCTCTGAAAATGGGCACCATTAAACTGTCTGTCCATTCATTAGGATAATCTCTTCTTTCATCATCTGTCAGCAACTTTATCCTTTCTTCGCAGAATCTCTTCCATACCGCTGCAGGAATCTGGTCTAGCCTTACTCCCTTTCCACTTTTCATCTTCAACGCTTTCCTGACTTCCACCTCACTAATAGGATCTTGCTTTCCCTCCAATCCCACTCTTTGTATTCTTGGGTTTTCCTGATTTAGAAGTTCTTGGTAGTAATCCTTCCACTGCCTCCTGATCTTACCAGGATAAGCACTCTTCCATTTTCGTCCATGATTTGACTTATTGATGATAAGTCGTTTGTTGATCTATTCCTTTCTTTCACTACATTAAAGATTCTCTTCTGGCCTTCCTTTGTTTGTAAGTCCTCATACATATCCTACAGTGCTGCTGTTCACACCTACAGTACTGCTCTCTCGCCTCGCCTCATTATTTGCATCTTTCAACATAGCTTTATACACATCTGTCTTTCTTTGTCACAAGCTTTCTTCACTTTCTTTTCTTTTCTATCTTTTCTTTGTAGTTTGGGGACCACCACCAAGACCGCTGTTTCTCAGCTGTTTTCCAGATGACTTTCCAAGAGACTTCCTCTGCCATACTCCTGATCACATATCTGTTCCTTTTCCACCATTGACCCACATCCTCTGTCTTTTCTATCCTTTATATTGCTTCTTGAACTCCTGCCACACCACCTCATCCTTGAGTTTCCACCACGTGATCCTAGATTCTCTCCTCTTGACTATGGTCCTTTGTGTCTTCACAACCAGATTTGCCATGAATGGCCTGTGCTGCACCCCCACACTCTCCCTATAGGACATTACAGTCTACTACATCTCAGATTTTGTCTCTTTGGTACAGGAGGAAGTCAATTTGACTGGAGGTTTGAGAATTAATGCTTTTATGTTGTTACAAAAGTGTTTGTGTACATGTTGCCTACGGCCTTTGATTCTTTTTTTCTGTTTTCTTATTGTTTTTACCAATAGGACTGGCATCCTGTATGTTTTTGTTTTGGAGAATGAATAAAATAAAGGATCATGCAGCATTGCATTTCACTTCATTTTATCCTTTTAGTAACACAATGTTTACAAAATTAGGGGTGCTGGACTGCCTACACCTCACTACAAGAGTGCTGAGGTTGGAAAAGGTTAAGAAATGCTGGCATAGAATAATATTTGTGTCCAGGATCATTCTCACTAGTGACTCATTAGGTGGAGACTGGTTCATGTTCTCCCAACTGTGTTTTGAAATGAAAATGATGATGACCTCTCACTTATCATATATTTTCCATATACTTTTTTTTCACTCTTGTCAAATAACTTACAGTACACAGGAACACCATTTGTAAGAATATCAAACTTGACCGTGCCATAAACCTGTCGCTTATATCTAGTGTTTCTTGTTGCTAGATCTGAAGAAAGGTGCAGATTCTTCAGTTACTGTTAAAAATTAAGGTACTCAGTGACATTTATAACTACCATATGTAAGTAAAGCTACAAGGACTTCAGTTTGTTTCTCTTCTTGGGAGCATCTATACTTACTATTAATAGGTATTGTATAATAGTAACATGAATCTGTTCCCTTCAGGATGGCTCTACCTACTGAAATGACCTGCTTGGTGAAGGAGGAGCCAGAAGAGGGGTATGAACTAGTGAGGCGCCCTGTACCCTCACCAGGCCCTGGGGACGCCATCATCAAGGTGGACAGAGTAAGTCACTACTGACA
The DNA here is from genome assembly GCF_017591435.1 of Portunus trituberculatus. Taxonomy (NCBI): domain Eukaryota; kingdom Metazoa; phylum Arthropoda; class Malacostraca; order Decapoda; family Portunidae; genus Portunus; species Portunus trituberculatus. The sequence goes on from NC_059285.1 coordinate 1,357,645, forward strand.
TCTGTATTCCAGTAGTATACACTTATCTCATCACTTTCCTTAATGCCATCACTAAACACATTACTTTTTTTACTCAAGGATGCACTAGTCTGTCACTTTCACTGTTATCTCAACACACACTTATAATATAGAATCCACTCTTTATCTCGTCAATCCCTCGTCATGCTTTGTAGTTGAGAAATTGCCATCAGTTTAATGACCTATGATGAAGCTAAATCTAACTTAACCCTCTGATGGAAACACTAATGTTATTTAATTATTATTCAATTATTATGACTTTCCACATCACATGATTCATCAGAAATTCTCAGTCCACTGTCTTTTAAAGATCTTTTCACCTCTCAGTAATGTTAATGAGAGATACATATATGGTGATCATGTGTATGTCAATAGAAGTATATATATATATATATATATATATATATATATATATATATATATATATATATATATATATATATATATATATATATATATATATAGTATGTACTAGAATAAATTTATGATAAAAGAATAATGAAGAATGATAATGATTAAATTGTACATGTTCCTAAATTAAGCAACTTTTAAAACCTGCTCCCGTATGTATTCCCTCAGAAAGAGAATGGATATAATATTTAGATTTCTTTGAGGAAATTATGATGTTCTTTGAATGAGAGAAGTAGATTCAAGCAACACATCCAAATCCTGTCAGTTCAGCATGTATATCGACATACACAAGGCAGTCTTCAATCTAGGAGTGCAAGATTAATATTGACCTTGATTTGTCCCAGCACAGATGTTGTCTGATGGTGTGTCTTGCAGGTTGGAATTTGTGGCTCTGACATCAATCTGTGGAAATGGAATGATATGGCACAGGTCATTGCCACACTGCCTTTCATTCCTGGTAGGTAACTAGTGGCTGTGCATTACAAGAGCTGGACACATTTGAGAGCAGTGTGATTAGTATGGGGTGTGATTGAGAAGCATAGCAAAGGTTCCCTACATAGTGATGTCATACAGTATATTACAAAAATAATAATAAGTAATTGACAAGTGAAGCAATATCTAATAAGTACCTTAAACTTCTTCACTGGACAAAAGTTGGAATATATAAATGGAATAGACTTGTTAAGCTTTAAGAGAATGTTTGACAAATTTATGCATGAGGATAAGTAGGAATAAGTAAGTTATCTTTCATACATGTGTAGTCCTGCTGATTTATCAAAGCTTCTCTTACTTTCCTGTTCTTATGTTTCAAATACTGAAAACTACAAGAAAAGAAAACTAAAAGAGAATAATTTGCACTGGAGAAAAAAGATTGTGGTACATATTATAAAGACTAAGTCCTGACCTGTGTTAACATGGTCACCAACATCGCATTTAGAGCCAAGATAGATAGAGATTGTGTGCCTGTATAGCTTTATGACTGCATGTGTTTCTTGTATCTCCTGTTGCCTTACAGCTTGGCAATTTTCCAGCCACTAAGAGATCTTGTTGATGGTTGTGTGGAGAGCATAACATATTTCTCTCTCTCTCTCTCTCTCTCTCTCTCTCTCTCTCTCTCTCTCTCTCTCTCTCTCTCTCTCTCTCTCTCTCTCTCTCTCTCTCTCTCTCTCTCTCTCTCTCTCTCTCTCTCTCTCTCTCTCCCACAGGACATGAAGCCACTGGGGAAGTAGTGGCAGTGGGCACAGGCGTGAGTGAGGTCAAGATTGGTCAACGTGTGGCAGTTGAGAACCATTTCTATTGTGGGCAGTGTTACCAATGCAAGGTAAGGAACTCTTGACAATCTAAATGTTAACCCCAAACCACAACTGAAAATCAAAACAACTCATTGCTCATCTGGTTGTGTTTGTGTTCATTATGTAATCTATAGTGTATATGTTCTTGCTCTTCATCCAGGTACGTTCTTATGCTATGATTATGTGTCTATATATAGTGTGCCTCTTCTCACCTTGGGAATGTTGCAGGAAGGCCGTGGGGACATTTGCCAGCGTATGGACCAGTATGGGCATGGAAGAGGCACAATGCATGGAGGTTGTGGACAGTATTCCCTAGTGCCAGCCCGCTACTGCTATGCCCTCACAGCACCACTCACGCCAGACCAGGCTGTCCTGCTTGAGCCTATGGGTATGTAGTACCTCATTTTTGTATAGCATGTTGATATTGATTCATGAAAATGCTTTCACCAAAATCAGTCTGTTCAGTAATATTCCATTGCATTATAATGGTTATAATACAGTTGCCTTGCCCCTTGCCAGGAGTGGCTCACAATGCATTGGAGGCTATCAGTGTGGCAGGCGAGGATGTGCTGGTGTTGGGCTGTGGACCTGTGGGCTTGTTTGCTATTGCCATTGCCAAGGCACTGGGTAAGTGGAGACCTTCACCCAGTGCACTATCAGTTTGCAAGTGTGTATCTGTATCATGCAGTAGACCTTGATATATTTATATTTTGTAATGCTTATGATTTGGTTATACACATATGTATTTAAAACAGTAAATTATAATACTATTGCAAAAAAATCTAAAATCCTTGAGGTGCTTTTGTTCAATATTGGCATTTTCTATGCAACACCTGAAAGTGGTTTGGTCACAGAATGAATGTCAAAAAAAAGGAAATAACTAAGGTGGTGCAGGAAGTGGTTAAGCCAGATACGGGGTATGTAAAAGAACATTACCCAATCAAAGGAAGGATAGATAGAGTGCTGCACTACATGAAGGAAAGAGTTGTGAGAAGAAGGACACAATTAGAGCATGCAAGAAGGAAATGTGAATTTGAGGAAAATAAGACATCACTGGTGGTGGTGGTGGTGGTGGTTGTGATGATGATGGTGGTGATTGTGGTTGTGGTGATAGTGATTATGATGAATTGAGATTAAATTTTTCATTGCTTGAATTTTATTATTATATAATAAATGGCAGTTATAGTTTTCAAGTATTTTTCACAGTGTGTGTGTGTTTCAGGGGCTCGGGCAGTGTATGGTATGGACCAAGTGAGTGGCAAGCTGGAGCTGGCCCGGACGATGGGTGCGTCACGAGTCATCCACACAGGGAAGGTGAGTGGCATCAGGGTGTCTTGTATGTTCAAATCATCAAGTCATTTCAAAATAGTGATTGAATGTGATATTTCTATACTCTAAAATCTTTACAGAATTTTGTAAAATAATTAAGGCTTATATGTAACTTTAGATGGCCTTATCAAATCAATTGGCTATCATTCCTCAGCTGTGTAGCATACATGTCAACCAACACATAACTCTTCTTTCAAAGTTTGCTCATCTTTTTTTTTTTTTTTTTTTTTTTTTTTTTTTTCGTAGGGAAGAGGGCCAGCCAAGGGCAAAAAAAAAAAGTTAGAAAAAAGCCCACTTGAGCGCCGGCTCTCTAAAGAGTACAAAAAGTGCCAAAACCGTTAGCCAGAATTAGGGGAGCAAATGCCTTGATACCTCCCTCTTAAAAGACAAGTTGTAGGAATTTGGAAATACAGATGCAGGGAGGGAGTTCCAGAGTTTACCAGTGAAAGGGATGAATGATTGAGCGTACTGGTTAACTCTTGCATTAGAGAGTTGGACAGAATAGGGATGAGAGGAAGAAGAAAGCCTTGTGCAGCGTGGCCGCAAGAGGAGGGGAGGCATGCAGTTAGCAAGATCAGTATAACAGTTACCATGAAAATAGCGATAAAATATAGAAAGGGATGCAACATTTCGGCGGTGAGAAAGAGACTGAAGACAGTTAGTCAGAGGAGGGGAGTTGATGAGACGAAGAGCTTTTGATTCCACCCTATCAAGCAAAGCTGTGTGACTAGAACCCCCCCCAAACATGCGAAGAGTACTCCATACAGTGATCAGGACAGAATCATGAACCAAAGCATGTCCTGGGCATGAGGCACTGTACCTTAGTACCTTAAGGTCCAGTTGGTTAAGTCTTAGTTATGTCCTCCCTGCCAGAGATTGAGTCCTGATCTTGCAGGCTGGAAGAACAAACCTAAATTGACTGGACTATAAGTTGCATCACAGCCAGTCCTATTTCTGCTTGTATTTCTGTGTCCTGTCCTCTCATTACATTTGCATATCACCATACTCAAAGATCATGTGGATAAAGGTGATTACTTTCCTATGAGCATGGATTATACCTTGTTGCCACAATAAAACCTCACTTCACATTGTAGTAATGCTAAATTCTGACAAGTATGCAGATGGTATAATGTGATGCTACACCCATCACATTCCAAGAATTGATCACCTCTCCACATTCCTGGATACATGAAATATTTTATCTAGAGACCAAAAACAGTCGATCTGTGCTACACTGTAAAAAGAAAAAAGATAATATGAATTGTATTTAGAAAAAAAAAGTGTGTATTGTGTAAACATAATATTTTGTTATGCAGGAAAATGTGACGGAAGTCATTCAAGCACTGACCGCAGGTAATGGAATAGGTCGTATAGTGGAGGCCAGCGGGGCAGCCTCCCTGCTCAATGCCTCCTTCTCCTGGCTGAGGAAGGTGAGCACTGCTGGGCTTGTTGCTGTTCTGTACATTTATTTTCTTGGTTCTTTTTCCACTCTTCAAAGTTACACTGTCATTGTCTTTAAGGTAGATTTGGTTGATTTAGCCACTAAAATTGAGTTCAAACATAATAACTTTTCTATTTGATGTCATCAATTTATTCATTTTTATTTATGATTGATGGGCAATTGAAGAGGCAATAGTACTGTTTCACTGCAGGGATAGAAATGCAGAGGAAATCTTTAATCCTCTTTCCCAATTCCTTTTACTTGTTGATTTTCATATCAAAGGAACTACGGTCATGGTGTATTCTTCAAACTTTGCCACAAATGATACGCTCGTCATGTCTTCCTAATAATATAAAAACACTATGCCACTGCTATCAAAACCACCAACTCTTGCTGACTAACCATCATGTAAATTCTTGAAATCATCTCTTTTAGCAGATGAAGTTTTCCATTATTTATCTATCCTGGATTGAACAAAAATTTGGTTGAGATTTATAATTAGTTTTGCCATTTTTCAGGGTGGGCAGATGGCACTCATTGGCTTACCCAAGGCACCCCTTCATGTGGAGAATGTAACAACTGATGTATTGTTTAAGTCTCTCACTCTCAAGACTGTCCATGGCCGCAGGTAAGTGTTGTTTTGTGGTATGTGTGTCTTAGCACATACTTTTGACTGTTGTTTTAATAATATTAATAGGTAATGTGTGACTTTACTGTAATACTTGTTCCTTTTAATATATTCACTTTCCATCAAATCTGTTCATAGGATGCTGGTGACCTGCAATGAACATATCACCTGCACAAATGTAAACATTATACAAAACCTGCACTGATTTGATATTTATGCATATATTTTACTGGACATTGATTTTCAGTGGTTAAATAAGTGATATGTGATATTCTTTTATGATAAGTCTTATCATGGCATGGCAAGGAAAACTTCTCAGAGCACAAGAAAAAAAAAAAAAGAAAATTGCTATATATGACAGACCAAAGTGTATTGACTGTCTTAGATAAGGATGACTAAGAACACAAGACTTAAAGATGGCCTGAAAATATCAGTGGTGCAGTGTATAAGAGAAATGGGTAAGAAGAGAATGAGAGGATTAGAGCATACAAGGGAGCAAGCTCTTGGGAATATGAGAGAGAGAGAGAGAGAGAGAGAGAGAGAGAGAGAGAGAGAGAGAGAAAATGAGATGGGGATTCTGACCTATATCTAAGCAAGGTGCTCCAACTACACAAAAAAAGTTAATTATTTACCACATTTCACTCAATCATTTTCAGTCAATATCTTCCACCAACACAGCAGTTAGTATCCATCTAGTCTTTATCTACCATTCTTCTCCCTCTACAGGATTTTCCACACCTGGGCAGAGTGTGAGAGACTCCTGGTAGAAGGCAAGGTGGACATTACCCCTGTGGTTTCTCATCACCTTCCCATTAGTCAGTACCGTCGTGCCTTTGACCTCCTTACATCTGGCAGTGCTTCCAAGATTCTTCTTGACCCTCAAAACTGATTATCCACCAGTTGCTCTGCTTCGTAAAGGCATGTCTAAATTACCAGACATTCCCACCAGACAACAAATGCATATACAGCCAAAAAAAAGTTTGTTGGAATAATGTTAACAGCATTCAGAAGTTGAAGTGATTGCTTTAAGAAACACTGATAAAGGAGTGGTAAAGGAGGCAACCATGCATGAGGTCTGGATGAATAGCTTAACATAGGTAGTAACAAAAGAACAGAGGCAATTGTTGAGGTTTTTTTTTTTTTTTTTTTTTTTTTTTTTTTTTGAGAAAGACTTTTAATATTTTGCTATACCTGTCATAATTAACAGATAACAATTATATAATTAAATATATTTCAAAGATTTTTAAAATTTTATCAACTTTCAAAAGCCTCAATTTTTTTATGTAGTGACGCATTCCTTGATAATGCCTCGTTGCCAACTCTGCATCATGAAAAGATGTATTTGCTTTAATCTTTAGGTAAATTACCAGTTTGGCTTTTGAGTAACCTTAGGGTAGTGCCTTTATCACACTCCTTATCTTGAATACTACAGCTGCTCAAACACCACAGAACTTTTCAAGCTATTCTCCTGCAATACTTAACACAATACAAATGACTGAATTGGATTTCAAGCACTGTCAGTAAAATAGAAAACATCATCCTAATACAGTTTGACACATACAGTTTCCACCTGGAGAACTCTCTAGGGTCTTAAGGTTGTCTGTGCCTAATGTCTGTCTAATGTCTATCTCAAATTTTTATTGTAAAAATGTTTGATGATTTAACTAAGGAATCATGAGAATAAAATTTTACCTGATTTTTCTTATCCTTTGCTTGTTTACTGCATCAGTGATGTAGTAAACAAACAACATATGTAGAAGAAAGAACTGCCACACACAACAATAAGAGTTTATCAAGACACTGCCAGGTCTCTCTTCCCACTACCTACTATTAATCGCCCATAAGTAATGCTCACTGGGGCACATCACACTAATGCACACCTGATCCAAATAAAACTTGTGATAATTATCAGCCATCATTTTAATTACCATGCCTGGTCAATAGTGTTTCTGGAATTAAGACATTTGAGCCGTATGTCACACTCAACCTCATCACAAAGTGTGACTTTAATATACATAGTAATACAGTATTACTGTGTAGACACCTAGGACAATTAGTTTTCAGATTTTTAAAAGTACATTTCAGCACACTTGTACTGAATCATAAAATCAGTAACACAACCATAAATTACATTATAATCATATAAAACTGTAACAAATTATCACATCATAAAACTATCTACAACACATCAAATGTTGTAATGGTAGAGCTTCGTACCAACTGCAAACGTGAAAAAATAACAAAACCAAATACTATACAAAAATAATATTCAAACCAAAGAAGAGCAATACAAGAGCATTTTTTTAAATATCTCAGTACAACTAATTCACATGAGTAAAGTAGTTTTGAGAAAGATCACACCATTCTCAGAGTCTTCCCTTAAGCCGACTCAAAGAAGGTAAGACACCAGAGATGTGTTTTGTGAGATAAATTATGTAAAATATCGTAGAATAAAAATACCCCATTTTCTGTGTATTGTGTTACCTTCTATTTCACAATTATAGATTAAAAGACTCAATATGTTCACTCTTTATACTGTAAACATTTCTAGGCTGTACCTTCTATTAAAACAAATGACATGAACTGCTTGAAATGAACAATTCTATAAGGATGTTTGGCAGCAAGCAATGAAAAGTTTTACTGGTACATTTTGGAAGACTTAGTTAAAAAATTGATATACTAATATCTCCCCAGGAAAGCTTCAGCATGGTTCATTACCGGCCTGTTGTGTGGTGAATGTTATGACGTGTCTGACATGTCCTTCACCAATTCACATGTAGAGTGAATAGTAAAATGAAAGTATCAAGTAGAGCCAACACACACACACACACACACACACACGTGTGTGTCTGCTTTCATTTAAATGTTATTATTCTTAAGTTTCCTCTATGAAGTTTGTCACCATCACCTAACATTCATTAATTCCATTGCTAATGAAGTAGGTTATCCTTGTGCAAGTTTTTAAAATACTCTTAGAGGACTGATATTGTGCTTTACCAAGTGTTTAAAATTTTCTTTACTTTTTCATGATCACAGAGCATTCCATGCTAGTTTCAACTTGAATCAGTGAAAAGGTGAGATTCTGTACCTGACCAGAGAAGCAGAGTCCCAAACAGAGAATATGATAATGGCAAGATGAAATGAAGGAAAGATGAAGGACTTGAAGTATTAAACAGTGTTAAATATCAAATTTTGTCAGACTGGATGACCAGAATAGTCAAGTCATTTCAAATCAGTCCATGTTGGTGATCTGGGAGATTCAGTGATTCATTGGGAAGGAGAGTATTGCCTTAATGATGGACAGCAGCAGGCTGGGATGGGTGGGCTGCCACCCCCTGTCCTGCTACAGGCTGTGGAGGCTGAGGAACCTGTCCTGCCACAGGTGCCTTTAGGTCAGGATGCTGACTGTGTGCAACCTGACCCGGCACTCCCTGAACCTGGCCTGGATGCTGCTGAGCGGGGAGACCTTGCTGAGCATTGACTGCCTGTGGTGGCTGAGCCTGCTGAACCTGTGCTGGCTGGGCTTGTTGAACCAGACCTGGCTGGACTTGCTGAACCTGTGCTGGATGAGCTTGCTGAGCCTGGGCTGGATGAGCTTGCTGAGCCTGGGCTGGGGGAACCTGTCCAACTTGAATTTGTGCAGGATGAGCCTGTCCTTGCTGGGCTAGCTGGTTTGGATCCTGTAAAAACACACACACATACACACAAACATCAGCATAAAGAAGGAACTGTAATGCTACAATTAGTATAACAGCTAACATTCAACAATTATCATCATAGGTTAATGATCCTTTATCCACATTTCTAAAATCTTTGACACTGTCTTCCATCCTGACTGAAGTGTTTTCATCACTGGGTTTGGCTCCTCATGTTCTTACAGCTCCCCTCTAACAAATTTCATGTACAGTATCATATATTTATGGTTTTCAGCAGCGCTTCCTAAGCATTCTTCTCCTTCAAATTTAGTTTCATTAGTAAGCAGTGAATTACTTTTATATTATTTTTCACGTTTTCAGTTTTATAGTGATAACACATTATAAAGAATGCATCACTGGACAACTACAGTGTTAGTAGCATATATATATATATATATATATATATATATATATATATATATATATATATATATATATATATATATATATATATATATATATATATATATATATATATATATCATATTCCAAAAACTTGAAATCTGTAACATTTCAGTTCCAAGTACATTGAGTAAGGGATCCTTAACCTTTAGTCTACTTAGTCCAGGACATGATACCCACCACACAATCATGTCTGGACTCAGCAAACACTGGCACACTGATACACCAACACAAACAAAGCAGTGGTGCTACACACCTTGCTAGAATACTGTACCTGCTGAGGCACTGCTTGGTAACCTTGAGGTGGTGCCTGATGGCTTTGGGGTACTGCCTGATAACCCTGTGGTACTGCTTGGTACCCCTGTGGTACTACTTGGTAACCTTGTGGTACAGCTTGGTACCCCTGTGGTACTGCTTGGTACACCTGTGGTACTGCTTGGTACCCCTGTTGCAAGGTATTTGGGTGGGCTAGACCTGGGTGGGGTCCCCCTTGGTAAACAGCTGGTTGGATGGCTGGTGCCCCATGATACCCAGGTGGGGGAGGAATCTACAGGAAAATAACACATGCAACAAGCTTATCACACAACCTTCACCAGTGTGTGTACGTGTGTGTGTGTGTGTGTATTTACCTATTTGTGATTACAGGGCCCGAGCTGTAGCTCTCTATATCCTGTCTCTTTGTCCACACTTGTCCAATTTTTCCTTCATTTGACTGACACTCGCCGCACACACCACATCCACGCTCAGTTTGTTCCATGCATCAATGCTCCGATACGGGAAGCTATACTTCTTGATGTCGCTCGTGCAGGAATCCTTCAGTATTTTGTTTGGGTGTCCTCTTAGGTAATTACTGGATGCCATCGTGATCAGGTTCTCCCTATCCAATATGTCCACTCCATGTACTATTTTGAACTTTGTTATCATATCCCCTCTGACTCTTCTTTCTTCCAACATGCTTAATTCCAGCCTATTTAACCTCTCCTCATACGGTACCTCTTTAAAGTCTGGTATCATTCTTGTTGCTAACCTCTGCACTCTTTCCAGTTTCTTGACATGTTTCTTCATGTATGGTGACCAAATTACTGATGCATATTCCAACTGTGGCCTAATCAGGGTGGTCAATATTTTCTTTATCATGTTCCCATCCAGGTAATTAAATGCCCATCCTATATTTTGGAGCATGCTGTACGTTTTTCCAAATATTCTATTAATGTGCTTTTCTGGAGACAGATTACTCTGTACAGTCACTCCCAAGTCTTTTTCTTCACTGACTTCAATTACAGTCTTCCCCCCCCCCAGGTGGTAGTCTTTATATGGTCTATATTTACTTCTACCCATTCTCATTACACAGCTTTTGTTGGTATTGAATTCCATTTGTGTGTGTATTTACCTAATTGTAACATACGGGAAAAGAGCTATGCTCGTGTTGTCCCGTCTCCATATCTATTAATGTCCAGCTTTTTCTTAAAATCATGAATATTCCTTGCGTTGACCACTTCCACGTCTAAACTATTCCATGCTTCCACCCTTCTATGAGGGAAGCTATATTTTTTCACATCTCTCCTATAAGTGGCCATTTTAGTTTTTCCCATGCCCTCTCGACATTCTTTCATTCCACATACACAGATCTTCCCTATCCATTTTTCCATGCCAATCATCACTCTGTATATTGCTATCAGGTCTCCCCTTTCTCTTCTGTTTTCCAGGGTCGGAAGTTGCATTCTTTTCAGTCTGTCTTCATAAGTCAAATCTCTTAAGTCAGGCACCATTTTTGTTGCAGCCCTCTGTACTTTCTCTAGTTTCCTTATGTGTTTCTTTAAGTTCGGAGCCCACTGTATTGTTGCATATTCAAGCCTCGGTCTTATCATTGCAGTAATTATTTTCTTCATCATTTCTTCATCTAAATATCTGAACGCCACTCTTATGTTCCTCAATAAGTTCAATACTTCTCCAATTATTTTGTTTATATGTCTCTCTGGCGATAGGTCATTGGTAATTGTCACCCCAAGGTCTTTTTCTTCATGACTGGTTTTATGTCTTCATTTCCTATCTTGTACATACTCCTGATTCTTCTTTCACTCTTGCCAAACTCTATTTTCTTGCATTTTGTCGTGTTGAACTCCATTTGCCATGTACAGCTCCATTTCCATATTCTGTCCAAGTCTTCCTGGAGTAGTTCGCAATCTTTGTCACATCTCACTTTTCTTAACAATTTTGCATCGTCTGCAAATAGGCTCACATAACTGGACACCCCATCCACCATGTCATTTATGTAGACCGCGAACATTACTGGTGCCAACACTGATCCCTGTGGAACTCCACTCTCCACCAAGCCCCATTCTGATGGTCTGTCCTTAATTATTGTTCTCATTTCTCTTCCTACCAAAAGTCTTCCATCCATTTTAGTAAACTGCCATGCACTCCTCCTACCATTTCAAGTTTCCAGATCAGTCTCCGGTGTGGTACCTTATCAAAGGCCTTTTTTAAATCCAGATATATTCCATCAGCCCAACCATCTCTTTCCTGTATTACATCTATCACCCTCGAATAGTAACATATCAGGTTTGTCGTGCATGAACGCCCTTTTCTAAAACCAAATTGACACTCACAAAGTATGTCATTTTCTCCAAGAAGTCTGTCCATCTATTCTTCACCACCCTCTCACACATCTTAGCTACCACACTTGTAAGTGACACTGGTCTATAGTTCAATGGGTCTCTCTTGTTACCTGATTTATAGATTGGGACAATGTTAGCTCTTTTCCAGTCTTGGGGCACTACACCTTCCCTTAATGAGGCATCAATTACTTCACAAACTTTTTCTGCCAGTTGCTCCCTGCATTCTCTTAAAATCCATCCTGATACCCCATCAGGTCCCACAGCTTTTCTCACTTCTAAACTCCCCATCATATTCTTGATCTCCTCCACAGTTACTTGAAACTCCTTCATAATCCCTTTCTGTTCCATTACCAGTGGTTTGTCAAAAGCAGTCTCCTTTGTGAATACCTTCCGAAAGCATCCATTCATAGCCTCTGCCATTTCCTGGGATCTTCACTGCATACTCCATTTACTTCTAAACTTTCAATACTTTCTCTATTTTTGATGTTGTTGTTCACATGTCTGTAAAAAGCCTTGGTTGGTCTTTACATTTATCAATTATATCCTTTTCTTGTTTCTTTCTTTCTTCTCTTCTAATCAACACATATTCATTTCTTGCTCTTTTGTAACTTTCCCACTGCTTAATCCGTCTTTTCCTTCTCCACCTCTTCCATGCATCCTCTTTTCTTGTTCTAGCCTTTTCACATCTATCGTTAAACCAGTCCTGCTTTCCAACTTCTCTATGTTGTCTTATTGGTACAAATTTTTCTCACCTTCTTTGTATATTTTTATAAATTCCTTCCACTTTTCATTTGCTCCCTTAGCACTCTTGAATTTCATCCAATTTGTCTCTTGAAAGAATTTCTTTAGGTTTCCAAAATCTGTCTTGGCATAATTCCATCTTCCCACTTTATATTCTTCATTTCTTCTAGATTTCTCTTCATCTATCACCTTGAACTCCAAAACTGCATGATCACTCTTTGCTAAAGGGCACTCCACCCTCATCTCCTCAATGACCATTGGCTCTGTACTAAAGACCAAGTCCAGTCTTGACGATGCTCCCTCTCCTCCAAACCTAGTATCTTCTTTGACCCACTGAGTTAACACATTTTCCATTGCCAGTGTCAATAGTGTATTTCCCCATGTTGTCTCTGATCCTTCCATTGACCAGTCCTCCCAACACACCTCTTTACAATTAAAATCTCCCATCATTATAGTTCGTTCACAGCCACCCAACATTTCTTCCAGACATGTTCCTGTATCACTTATCATTTCTTCATATTCCTGTACTGACCATGCATTTGTCTTAGGTGGTACGTACACCACTATGTAGTGCCTCTTTTTCCTTCATTAGTTTCTGCTCTGATCTTTAGCACTTCTGCCTTTCCCATACCTTCTTTCACTTGATCCACCTTTATATCTTTTTAACCAGCAACATCACTCCTCCTCCCATCTTACCTACTCTATTTCTTTTCCAAACATTATATTTCCTTCTCCAACCATCATCAGGTCTTCTCCCTCTCTCAGTTTTGTTTCAGTAAGACCCACAATATCTGGGTTCTTGTCCCTCAAGTAATCGTTGAGTTCTAAAATCCCGATATCACTCCATTTATGTTGGAATACATTACATTCCGCTCATACGTAAGTTTCTTTAGTCCTTTCTTGCTGTACTTTTCTGGGTTATGAACCACTTCCTCAGTCTCATATCCAAGATTCTCCAGAAAAACTCTTTCTTCTCCTCTTCTGTCCTCTCTTCATTTTTTTTCAAAGCCTCCTTTCTCAACTCATTTAACATTTCTCTTTCCTTTTCACCGAGATCTCTTCTCAACCAAATCTTCCTTGTTGTTTCCTGCTGGGCTAGCCTCCATGACTTCTCCACCAATTCATCTACATCCTTTTGTGACTTAAGTTTGATTCTTATTGGCCTCATACCTTCTCTTGTGAACTTTCCAATTCTATTTCTTGTACTAGGTCGTTTCCCTCCTCCTGCACCACATTAATGATATTATTTATCACCTTTTTTATGTTTTTCTCTCTCTCCATTTTACTCGGTGTCTTATCCTCCTCCACACCAAATATCACCACACATCTCTTTTTGTCTACAGTTTCCCTCACCAATGTCTCATTTGATTTTGTGTGTGTGTGTGTGTGTGTGTGTGTGTGTGTGTGTGTGTGTGTGTGTGTGTGTGTGTGTGTGTGTGTGTGTGTGTTCATAAAGGAGGAAGTCATCAGTATAATTGATACAATAGCAAATGTACAGGAGCAACATAATAAAAAAACACCACATTTATATACAGAACTTTCAAAGTATCTAATAATTTCCACATGAAGGCTTGTGAACTTTGTAAAAGAAAGACTACACTAAATTTGAAAGTTCTGCTATAGAAATAAAAATTAAAAAGCCAAACAAACTTTACATAAGCTGAAACAATAAAAAACAAAATGAAAGTGCAAGAATAGGAAGCATGAAAAGCTGCAGGTACTTACCTTTAAGAAAAATAGGCAAATCAAAATTAGATGTATATGAGGCATAAGGATCTACATCTGAGTTAGATGTAAAGAGCCACAACTACATCACAATACAGATCACTGCTGCTGCACTGAACTTTACAGTGATGTGGTGTATTAAGCATCATAGTCATCTGCCTCACAAACACTTCTGTACTAGACAATTCAGTATCAAGTGATGTCAAGCCAGAGGAATGAAAGCCTTTTCTCAGTGTTCTCATGATTTTCCGGAAATGATGATGAGAACCATATCAGCTAATACTTAACTCCAGATGAACGGCTTCTTATGATGTGATTATCAAAATGACTTTACTTCATCTATAAATGTTGACATATTAATAATCAACAACTTTGCCTTTTACATGCAGTGTAAAATAAATTATTCCAACGACACTCAGACACTAAAATCACTAACAGTCATCTGTAATTACCGACACTGAATGTTTGACACTTGCAAGACTCTGGTCAGAGACGTTTCACATAATACGAAATCACTCAATCCACTCTGCTTCTGGACAACAGCAAAAACAAAACAGCAAATAATAATATAGTCAAACAAAACAAAGCAAGATTCAACAAAATCAAAATACAGAAGGTGAGAGAACACGCAAGGAAAAATATGAAGCCTTACCGCCCCAGCCTCCACCAGCCTCTGAATCTCCTCGTGCCGCTGCCGCTGGTACTCCTCATACTCCTGCTGTGAGTAAAGCTCCTCCTCATCCAGCCCCTGCCATCCATTGTCCTGCTCAAAGTCTGCTCGTTTTGTCTGGTCAACAAACTCCTTGAAGCTGAAACAAAGGACCATCAATAAGGAAACTAAAAAAAAGAAGAAGGAGGCAGCAAAGCTTATCTATCAATTTATTCAATCTATATAAAAGCCAACAGTCCAATACGGTGTGACCCAAACAAGGCACTACACCCTCATTTACACACCATTGAAAGTCTCAGCCCTAACCAGATGAAAGAGAAAACTTAGATACCTTACTAAAATGATGTTCAGGATGCTAAAGTTTATAAACATATAATTACCATGCATTTTTGTGGTAAAAAAAAATTGCATATCTGTATTGTGGTAAGCACTAATGCTATTAATTTTAGAACTTTCAGTATGTAACCAGTCACACAACAATCCCATGAGTTCTGTGCAGCAGACTGACCATCACTTCAACAATCCGTTGGCTCATGTTACATCAAATCTGTGTTGCAAAGATAAGCTGAGAATAGTGTAAGGTACAAGTTGTCAGGAATCTTTTATTTATGCTGTTATCACTGATATACTCACTTTTATTTAGGTTGTTATCACTGATGTACTCATCACTCTTATTCCTTAATTCAGTACTAATCCTTTTCCCCAGAGGCCAAGAGGCTTAGATAACAAGAAATGATCAAGAGCTTAATCATGAATGGCCACTTCGTCTTGGCTACTCACCTTCAAAGGGCAAATGAGCCTGGGACACAGATGACCAATGGTAACCTGATTATCAATAATGACAACTCTTCATGAAGGCAAAAGTCCTACCTAATGAGATTGTCTCTGTTTAAATCAGACTCCTGGAAGACGTGTTCCCTCATACGCTCCATCTCTTCATAGCGTTCCATCATGTCATCCTCAGGAGCGTTGGGATCATACATCTTGTCCAGCTCCTTTTTGAAGAGTGCCTTTACCTCAGTCTGGTCCCAATAACCATTCCCATCCAAGTCTGAATAGGATAAAAAGAGATGCATCAAGGATCACAGTGCAATACAAAGGATCTTATGTAGCAGATGAGGACACTCCTGTAAAAACAAGGATTTGGTAACACAAGATCTCCAAACAAAATTCCTTGGTTCAAAATAACTATCCTAAAAATGTATAAATCCGACTATTTTCTGAAGAGATGAATTTGAACTTTTACTTCTGTATTGAGTTTGTATCATGCAGTGGAGTTGACTTGGCACTGGGCAGACGTTATAATGTTCAACTTACCATGAAGATGGAAGAAGGTCTTGGGATCAAAGTCTTCTGGCTGCATATGGTCCTGCTCCTCCCATACCTAGTCACAATCAGAAGACTATATCAGTGCTCAGTCAAAGAAGGTCCATTGTAAAGTTAGGTGTCAGACATGTTGCTCAAGTGATCCATCTAGGAAATACTTAAAGGATGATAATTTATTCATACCATAATGCCCAAATAAGTGCTTGCAACAATACCTCTTCTAGTTGTTGTTTGGAGCCTGGATGGTGAAGCTTTTCATGTTGTTTGTGCTGCTTTATCTCTTGCTGGTGCTTCTCCTCAACTTCCTTGCGGTGGGAGTCATCCATACTCTGCATTTCTTCCTGCCTAAGATACTCTTTCTCCATCTCATATTTCTTGAATTCCTTCTTCCTCTCCTGGTCTACCTTCTCCAAGTCCTCTGTGGTCTGAGGGACACAAGGAATCATTTTTATATCTGATGTGGAGCAAGCAAGGAGGGAAGGAACCATCACCCCATGTACAGATACAGAGACTGAAGTGTGACTGGGAAGGTCAGGTTATAGGTGCTTAAAAACTTCAAAAGAAAACAGTAACCAGGGGAGGATGAATACAAAAAAAAAAGAGAACACGCCAAATAGAATGGGAATGACTGAACTGTTCACTGGGAAAAGTTGCAAGTGCAAGGCAAAAGGTTTGCTGTGCTTGGCTTCCAATGAAGCCGTCAATAACAATATGAATGCTTGTCAGACTCATCACACATTACTGGTATCACATTGCCTAACACTGACCACTGAGGAGAGTACCTGCAATTAATGAGTGCAGACATGTGATTATTCTCAAAATAAGGTTCACGTTTACACATGAAAAAAATAGTTATTGACATCTTGAAATTACAAATGGGTAGATTGCACAGTATTCCCTTCTCTCCCTACCTTGACTATAAGTTTCTTTAGGTCCTCCACCTCGAAGCGTGTAGGATTGCGGTGGTCGATGTGCACCGGAACCTTGAGGAGGCTGCGGTCCACCCCCGCCTCCTTCTCATGTTCCTTGACAGCGAGGTGCCGAAGCCGCTCCAACTCCCGCCGCTTTAACTCGTCCAGCTTTGTCCGCACATTGTGGTCAACAAAGTGCAGCTCTCGAGCAATCTTACCAGACTGTCAAGGAAAGGACATATGTGTGTGTGTGTGTGTTTTATATATACACTACTATATATGTACTCTAAAGAGAGAGTCTCTGTCAACAACTACAATGCAACTCATCATACTTGTCTGACACTTTGGGCTAAGTATCATCAACAATGTGTTTATTAACCACACAGTTCTACTAGCCACTTACCTTAATGTCATCCACCTCAGCTGTCTCCAATTTTTTCCTGAAGGCTTGGTCACTCTCCAGAGCCTGCACCACCTCCTTCAGGTACCTGCCATACTCCAGGTTCAACTCCTGCCAAGGGGACTCATAAGTATGTATTGCCAGTCCTCCTTGACACTGCTTGCAAATATCTCTTAGCCTTGATGCAAATTATGTATTTCATTTCAGAAACAGATCATGAATAAAGCACAACACTGGAATAAAACAGCCACACTTCATGATTTCTAAACATGCCAAGAAGACCAAATATCAAGCATTTTTTTGTAAGGTATTAATGTTACCCAAAACAATTTTCTTTCATTTCTAAAAAGTACTGCTGATACAGCAATACATTAGTTATAATATGAATCTACTCAAAATCATGAAGTTGAAAGCAATACCATAATCAAAGATCTTATCATATATATATATATATATATATATATATATATATATATATATATATATATATATATATATATACACCATTTTTTTTTTACAGGATCAATTCTGGCACATCAAATAAATTCATGGTCATAACACTAGCTATTAGGCTCTTCCCTCATGACATAACAGGAATGTTTGCTACCCTTCAGCAATCAAAGGCTTCAGGGTCAAGATTCTACTCTCAGCTTCTTGTATTGGTGTCTAAAGCAACAACTAAAAATAAAGCCTGTGCCTAAAGTTACAATGAGATTCTCTCCTTAACTCATAGAAACACACATTCCTACAAACAATTAACATAACATAAAAGTACTGATGACGAGGTCGCTGTGCGACTGATACAGGATAACCTAGATGGGCCCTGGTGGCCCTTTGTTATCCTATTATTTATGTTATGTTACTTACCCAGTCATCTGTGCCATCTCCCTCGTGTGCCTCTGCAGCCTTCTTTTCTTCCTCAGGTGTGGGCTTCTTATCCTTGACTGGAAGAGCCTTGGTCACCACCACCCCCACCGCCACCAGTAGCACTGCTATCTGCCACTGTCTCATCCTGAAGAACATAACACTGAATCTTACACTCTTGCTTTATGAACACAGCACAGGGCACACTCAGGCTTACCTACACCCACACACAGAGCAAGGCAGTATGCTCCATATGTCACGTCTGTCCACCTCTTAGTGCACAATGTATTGAGTCTATGCAACTCTCTTTAAAATCCACCCCTTCGCACACACATCTCTGCCTTCCATACAAGTTATCTACCAGATATCCCCATATTACTGACTTACCCAGCCCAGACAGCAAACTTTCAGGCCGTGGATCACCGTAACCACCCCGTCAGCAGGAAGTACCTTGAACGACACGTCAACCTTGCCCCAGCTTCCTTGCCCCCCACCCTGCCCCACCTGTCTCTCCACTCGCCACCACACCACTCACGTCACTCACACCCTACAGGACTTTCAAAGTGTCTAAATTAAGAGTAGCGATTACCTTTGTCGACGAGAAGCTGTAATACGTGGTGTTGTTTTGGTTTGCTAGACACTTCCAGGATACTCCACGTCAGGCCGTCTTGATCTTGGCGAGCTTCACACAGCGCACTTATAGTAGTAGTCATGGTACAATAACGAGAAGTTATTGTACCATGAGTAGTAGTACGTAGTATTTAGTAGTAGTAGTAGTAGTAGTAGTAGAAGTAGTATAAAAAAAGTAGTAGTAATAGTAGAAGTAGAAGCAGCAGCAGCAGCAGCAGCAGCAGTAGTAGTAGTAGTAATAAAAGTAGTAGTAGTAATAGCAGCAGCAGTAGTAGTAGTTTTCTGTACCTGAATATATATATATATATATATATATATATATATATATATATATATATATATATATATATATATATATAAAATCATTCAATGTTTAGGTATTTATTTATTTGGTTATCATGTATTGAATTTCTAGATATCTACAAATTAGAACCATACAAAACTACAATGATTTTATTTGCACCCATCTACCCATCACACCAACTCACACTAATTTACCCACCCACCCACCTCCATTACAGCTGTTGTTTTCGGGCTTCGACGATCCCACAGATCCTATGAGCCGTCCATTATAGCTATTCATCCATATATCTATCCATCCACCTACCGTACACTATCAGGCTTAACCTATCCTATATATCCATCATACCACCCACACTCACCAAACCATTCACTCTTGACTACCCATTTGCTTGAACAATACCTGGGTCATCGTCTTTATAAGACTAGTATTGTTAGCTAGGTCTTTTTGTGAATTATGTTCTGCATCTAAAACTAGCCAACTGTCCTGCAGTCCTCCAGCGGTACACTAGTAATTTTGGTTGGAAGATGCAGAAGAGACTGATGAGGGATCAAGACCCTCATCATGGTAAGAACCCATCCATAAACACAACCAGCCACAACCATAGTACATTTGTCCACTATAGTCCTGTCCCAACTTACTCATTCATACAAATCCACGCGTCCATTCGCCCACACTTGTCAAATCCACCATGCACAGACCCCATCACCCAAACCCTCCATTCACATACCAGTTCACCCACGCGTACACTTCAACAACAGGTACTACTGCGGCTGACTTCTCGCAAGAGTTCGCAATAAAAACTACTTGTACAGTACATGCATATGTATTCCTTCTCGCAAACTGTTTTCTTTAGGCATAATAAAATCAAAGCCACCTTAGTTCTTGATAACCCGGCTAATCATCTCTGTAGTCTTTGGAAATGTGGTGAGAAAGTAAAGCGTTTCCGAGTGTGGCTCAGACGTTGCATCACCCTTAGTAGCATAGACACATCCGGCTGAGGTTGTTGCCAGTGGCCAGTGATGTCAGCACTCAGCAGTCTGGCTCTGGCCCCGCCCACTCCCCATTCCCCCTACCCCTGCCGGGCGCGTGACACACACTAGCCGCAGGGGATTAGTGAAGTGTCGGCGTGTGCAGCAGGGAGAGGCAGTGTGTTAACATAACATAACATAACATAAATAATAGGATAACAAAGGGCCACCAGGGCCCATCTAGGTTATCCTGTATCAGTCGCACAGCGACCTCGTCATCAGTACTTAAAGATACACTTACAAGTACACAATACATTATATACTAATTCTAAATATTTGGCCCATTAACAGGGCTAAGTCCTGCAGCGAAATCCTCTACAATTTGTGGTCCCCATACATGGGGATCATGTCTTATTTAACTATAGTAAATTTCTTATAAAAACTATCATGCAGTGCTATACATAATTATAAATCTAATGAATTTAAGTGCTTATCTAATCTGTTTTTAAACATTGTCAAACTAGTGCTATTTACAACCGTCTCTGGCAATGCATTCCAGAAGTCTACCACTCTATGACTAAAGAAATATTTTCTTATATCTAACCTGCAGCCTTGCTTTCTAATCTTCCTGCCATGATTTCTAGTCCTATTTCCCTCCTCTAAGGTAAAGAAAGATCTCACATCTATGTAGTTTGTATCTGAAAACATTTTAAATAACTCTATCATATCCCTCTTATACATCTCCTCTCAAATGAAAACATGTTTAATTCCTTTAATCTATCTCTATACTCCAGGCGCTTTAATGCTGGTATCATCCTAGTTGCTCTTCTCTGAACTGCTTCTAACATGTTGATATCCTGCCTATAGTGGGGTGACCAGGCCTGTATGCAATACTCTAAATGGGGCCTAACATAGGAATTATATAAGCTACGCACCACTTCCTTACTTTTATAACTAACATTTCTATTTATAAAACCCAGGATCCTATTTGCCCTATTTCTTGCTTCTAAACATTGCTTTGAAAATTTCATAGTCCTGTCTATCACTACTCCTAAATCCTTTCCTTCCTCTACTGCCTCTAGCCAACATCCCTCCATCTCATAGTTAAAGTTTGTGTTGTCTTTACCTAAATGCATAACCTGACACTTATCAGAATTAAACTCCATCTGCCACCTGTCTGCCCATGCTATCAGCCTGTCCAGGTCTCGTTGTATTCTGTAATTGTCCTTTTCACCCTGTACTGCACATGCTATCTTAGTATCATCTGCAAACTTTGATACTTTGCTACTAATTCCTAAATCTAAATCGTTAATGTACACCAAGAAAAGAAGAGGTCCTAGCACTGATCCTTGGGGTACCCACTAACCACTTCCTTCCACTCAGACATTGCCCCATTTAATACTACTCTCTGTTTCCTATCAGAAAGCCATTCACTAATCCAGTCAACTAACCTACCCCCTATCCCATGTAGTCTCAATTTGTACACTAGCCTCCTATGCGGTACCTTATCAAACGCCTTGCTAAAATCTAGATATATAACATCTATGCTATTTCCATCATCTAACTCCTTGGTAATATATTCTAAGATATCGAGCAAATTTGTAAGACAGGACCTCCCTGATCTAAAGCCATGTTGGGTATCTCTAATTAATCTATTCTCATTTAAATGCTCCCAAATACTACCCTTAATGATTTTCTCTAGTATCTTACATACTATACTAGTTAAACTGATCGGTCTATAATTATTCGCATCATCCTTCCTACCTTTTTTAAATATTGGAGTAACATTAGCTAACTTCCAGTCCTGAGGTATCTCAGCAAACCTAAGTGATCTTTCAAAGATTAACTTAAGTGCTTCAGAAATACTGTCTACACCCTCCCTAAGTACTCTGGCATGTAGCTCATCAGGACCACTGGCTTTCCTATCGTCTAGTTCAAGAATAAATTTCCTAATAATTCCCGGTTTTATATCAATATTTTCTAAAGCTCTTAAACTACTCGCCGCACTGTTTGTAACAGGATTTCCTATTCTTTCCCTAGTAAATACTGAAGAAAATTGTTCATTCAATAATTCTACTATGTCTTCATTTTGATCCACTACTACACCATCTTTTCTGAGTGGTCCAATCCTATCCTTATTTCTTTTATCACTGACCTTGTAATAACTATATAATTTTTTGGGATCTTTACTCCCAGCTCTAGCTAGTTTTATCTCTGCCTGTCTTTTACTTTTTTATAACCTTACTCAAATCATCTCTGACCTGTCTGTACTTAATCAAATCTACATCTTCCCACTTTTCTGCAACTCTCTATATGCCTCTTCTTCTCTCTGATCTGGCTACCTATCTCATGAGTCCACCATAATGGCTTCCTGTTTCTCTGCCTTATATCTTTATAAGGGATCTCCATAGACATAGTACTAACAAATATTGAGCATTGTTTAAAGGAAGTTGAGGTAGGAGAGACTTTAGCAAACAGTGACCATCATATAATTAGATTTATCATTAATTCCAGTAGGGATAATATAGTGAATAAGACTAGAGTCCCAAACTATCAGAAAGGCAATTATGGTAGGTTACGTCAGTTATTAGGAGAGGTAAACTGGGAAGATAGTTTTGGAAATAAAACTGCACAGGAGATGTGGGATATTTTTAAGGTTGTAGTAAAGGGTATAGTGATGCAGTGTATCCCTTACAAAGATATAAGGCAGAGAAACAGGAAGCCATTATGGTGGACTCATGAGATAGGTAGCCAGATCAGAGAGAAGAAGAGGGCATACAGAGAGTTGCAGAAAAGTGGGAAGATGTAGATTTGATTAGGTACAGACAGGTCAGAGATGATTTGAGTAAGGTTATAAAAAAAGTAAAAGGCAGGCAGAGATAAAACTAGCTAGAGCTGGGAGTAAAGATCCCAAAAATTATATAGTTATTACAAGGTCAGTGATAAAAGAAATAAGGATAGGATTGGACCACTCAGAAAAGATGGTGTAGTAGTGGATCAAAATGAAGACATAGTAGAATTATTGAATGAACAATTTTCTTCAGTATTTACTAGGAAAGAATAGGAAATCCTGTTACAAACAGTGCGACGAGTAGTTTAAGAGCTTTAGAAAATATTGATATAAAACCGGGAATTATTAGGAAATTTATTCTTGAACTAGACGATAGGAAAGCTAGTGGTCCTGATGAGCTACATGCCAGAGTACTTAGGAGGGTGTAGACAGTATTTCTGAAGCACTTAAGTTAATCTTTGAAAGATCACTTAGGTTTGCTGAGATACCTCAGGACTGGAAGTTAGCTAATGTTACTCCAATATTTAAAAAAGGTAGGAAGGATGATGCAAATAATTATAGACCGATCAGTTTAACTAGTATAGTATGTAAGATACTAGAGAAAATCATTAAGGGTAGTATTTGGGAGCATTTAAATGAGAATAGATTAATTAGAGATACCCAACATGGCTTTAGATCAGGGAGGTCCTGTCTTACAAATTTGCTCGATATCTTAGAATATATTACCAAGGAGTTAGATGATGGAAATAGCATAGATGTTATATATCTAGATTTTAGCAAGGCGTTTGATAAGGTACCGCATAGGAGGCTAGTGTACAAATTGAGACTACATGGGATAGGGGTAGGTTAGTTGATTGGATTAGTGAATGGCTTTCTGATAGGAAACAGAGAGTAGTATTAAATGGGGCAATGTCTGAGTGGAAGGAAGTGGTTAGTGGGGTACCCCAAGGATCAGTGCTAGGACCTCTTCTTTTCTTGGTGTACATTAACGATTTAGATATAGGAATTAGTAGCAAAGTATCAAAGTTTGCAGATGATACTAAGATAGCATGTGCAGTACAGGGTGAAAAGGACAATTACAGAATACAACGAGACCTGGACAGGCTGATAGCATGGGCAGACAGGTGGCAGATGGAGTTTAATTCTAAAAAGTGTCAGGTTATGCATTTAGGTAAAGACAACACAAACTTTAACTATGAGATGGAGGGATGTTGGCTAGAGGCAGTAGAGGAAGGAAAGGATTTAGGAGTAGTGATAGACAGGACTATGAAATTTTCAAAGCAATGTTTAGAAGCAAGAAATAGGGCAAATAGGATCCTGGGTTTTATAAATAGAAATGTTAGTTATAAAAGTAAGGAAGTGGTGCGTAGCTTATATAATTCCTATGTTAGGCCCCATTTAGAGTATTGCATACAGGCCTGGTCACCCCATTATAGGCAGGATATCAACATGTTAGAAGCAGTTCAGAGAAGAGCAACTAGGATGATACCAGCATTAAAGCGCCTGGAGTATAGAGATAGATTAAAGGAATTAAACATGTTTTCATTTGAGAGGAGATGTATAAGAGGGATATGATAGAGTTATTTAAAATGTTCTCAGATACAAACTACATAGATGTGAGATCTTTCTTTACCTTAGAGGAGGAAGTAGGACTAGAAATCATGGCAGGAAGATTAGAAAGCAAGGCTGCAGGTTAGATATAAGAAAATATTTCTTTAGTCATAGGGTGGTAGACTTCTGGAATGCATTGCCAGAGACGGTTGTAAATAGCACTAGTTTGACAATGTTTAAAAACAGATTAGATAAGCACTTAAATTTATTAGATTTATAATTATGTATAGCACTGCATGATAGTTTTATAAGAAATTTACTATAGTTAAACAAGACATGATCCCCATGTATGGGGATCACAGATTGTAGAGGAATTCGCTGCAGGACTTAGCCCTGTTAATGGGCCAAATATTTAGAATTAGTATATAATGTATTGTGTACTTGTAAGTGTATCTTTAAGTACTGATGACGAGGTCGCTGTGCGACTGATACAGGATAACCTAGATGGGCCCTGGTGGCCCTTTGTTATCCTATTATTTATGTTATGTTATGTTATGTTATGTTATTGTTCAGCAGGGCAGGGCGGGGCGGGGCTCAGGTATGGGGTGCAGGGTCGGCAGGGTATTCTGTTCATTCAGTTTCCCCTTGTTGTGATGGTGATGTAGGGGCAGCGTACCTGCCCTGCTGGGTGTTAGTGCAACATTACACACTTATGTTTATCGAATTCAACATTGTTTTTCTGGTTAATAACATTGTTTACACTGCCATTGAAATTGTTGTTATTTCATTATTATTATTATTATTATCATAATCACCATTTATCATCAATATAAGAAAATCATGAGGTTTTGCTTGGCAGTTAGGATACAGAAATAAAGTGTGACATAAAAGATATATCATAGCAGTGAATAACATGTTGTGCCTATTGCTGGAGCATTCTGGATAGAGACTTTGAGGGGAAGGCAGGGTAAGTGGCTGAGAGGAACTGTCACTGTGGATTGAACATTTCGGCAGGATTATCTCCATGCCTCAGGTTGACCTTGGCTGTGTTGTAACTGTAATTTGACCTGCTGGAGTGAGACATGTATGTAATCAGGTAAAATCAACATCTCTGATGGTTCATGGGTAGTGTCATGTGAGGCAGGAATTGGCAAGTATGCAAAACAGGTGATGTGATTCTGGATCTGTCTGAAATCATACATGTTTTAAGGTCAAAGCAAGAAGAGACTACAGCTTGGCTTTCCATTAAATTCTTACCTGTAAATATCCATAAATGTTATGAGAGGTGCTGTGATATATAGTACTCTGATCTGTTGTTTCAACTCTTTGCTTGATATCACACTCACACAAATCAGTAACAAGTAGGATAAGAAGGGAGACCTAGATTTCAGTATAGGTATTTGATAATAGCTTACATTCTAGCAGAGGAATGAGAGAAGTTGAAGACTTTATTTTAAGATGGAGTCATTGATGCTTGTGTTGTGACTATTCATTAAATTGATCTTTCTCTCAGCCTTTAAGCAGTGGCAGGACAGCCAGGCACACCTGTTTGTTATTTGTTTTCACTCTTTGCAGATGAGTAAAGAAACTCCCAAGAGACCTCCTCCTCCCCATCCTGAACCTCCCACCACTCTGGAGGGTGGTGCCACCCCACAGGAGCAGTTTGAAAGCAATTACCAAGAGGCTTACCTCTTGATTGACCGGGGCATTACCTTCGTCACTGAGGGACACAATGCCCAGGCTAGTACTTCACAGTATCTATCTGCTTCATTTCAGATTCAGTTAATAAAGTAGTTTGAAATTTTATTTTTGTCACCAAAAGTTTTCTTAATTGTAATTGCTCATGATAATAGACAAGACACTGTATTGCTTGAAAATTTGGATAGTGAAACAAACAAAAAAATTACATACATATATATATATATATATATATATATATATATATATATATATATATATATATATATATATATATATATATATATATATATATACACACACACACAAACACATACACATACACACGCCCGGTAGCTCAGTGGTTAGAGCGCTGGCTTCACAAGCCAGAGGACCGGGGTTCGATTCCCCGGCCGGGTGGAGATATTTGGGTGTGTCTCCTTTCACGTGTAGCCCTTGTTCACCTAGCAGTGAGTAGGTACGGGATGTAAATCGAGGATTTGTGACCTAGTTGTCCCGGTGTGTGGTGTGTGCCTGGTCTCAGGCGTATCCGAAGATCGGAAATAATGAGCTCTAAGCTCGTTCCGTGATGGTTGGGCTGGGTAACGTCTGGCTGTCTCGTCAGAGACTGCAGCAAATCAAACAGTGAAACACACACACACACACACACACACACACACACACACACACACACACACACACACACACACACACACACACACACACACACACACACACACACACACACACACACACACACACACACACAGACAAGTGTGGACAAAGAGACAGGACATAGAAAGCTACGGCTCGGGCCCTGTAATCACAAATAGGTAAATACAAATACATAGGTAAATACACACACACACAGTGTGTGTGTGTGTGTGTGTGTGTGTGAGAGAGAGAGATAGAGAGTGAGAGAGATTGTGATGTATCTTGTTGCTCAATAGGCAGGTGTGTTACTGCAGAAGGGCCTCAGTCTCATTGACAAGGCACTTGCCATCAAGGTGGAGTCCTTTGACTGCAGTGCAGAAAAAACACAGCAGTATGCAGAGATGCAGGCCAAGATGAGATACACCAGGTAAGTAGATTTGATAATATACTCTGCCTCAATTACAACATGCAAGAGTTCACATTGTCATAATCTGTTCCTCACACATCACAGGCACTTCCCTGGTAATTCAGCTCAGCTGCCTGGATGACTGATCTTTTTACTTTCTTCTCGTTCTCAGGTCTCACATGCATGTGTGTGCTCTTTTCTTATCTTCATGCTTACAATCCTGGTTCTTTTCTCCCCCTAAGTTTAAACTTCACTTCTCTTTTGCATCACTCTTTTCCTATGCCCCGGAGCTCCTGCCTCACTTCTCCTTTGCATCACTTTCTTTCATTAAAAAAACAGAGTCAGTGCTTCCATACCTGCACATGATTGAGTTTTTTTTTTTTTTTTTCCTCAGCTCATCAATGAACTTTGATAACTTAAATCTACACCATTCATCTTTCCTTTTTTTAAAAGTATTATGGAACTTAAAAAGCAGTGGAAGTCATCTTTTTTTTTTTTTTTTTTTTTTTTTTTTTTGTCATAGTAGGCCTTATAAGTCCAAAAGATTTCTATTTTCTAATTTCTTTTTAGGAAAGAGGTTCTTGAACACTTCTCTGACACACAAGCTTCCTCAGGAGGCACTTCAAGCAGACAAGGGGAAGATGCTCCTCCCTCGTATGATGATTATCTCAAGTCTCTGGAATCAGGTGTGTTAAAGGAATCTTTAAATAGAAGTATGCATAGTGTGTATTTGAATGAAACATCTGGTGGCACTGTTGTCAATAATGATGAGTTATGTAGTTATGCCCAGAAATATAATGGGAGAATTGTTACATGTGAGTGCTGAGAGGAAAAGTTCTGACAATTATCAAATAGAATTCAAATTGAAAAAAAGATGTGTAGTGTAAGTAATGTGGACTGATGTGTGATATAGAAATTTTGAAAATGGGAATATGAATATTATAAATAAATCAGTGAATTGCAATGCTATGATTTTTAGGAGCATCAGGGAGTAACATGTCAGCATCAGCATCAGCAGCAACAGCCGGCACAAGTGAAAATCCTTCTTATCCTGACCTGTCTTCGGTGAGCCTCACTGAATTGATGTCCTCTGGATCATACTTGGATAAGGAATTAATTGCTAACCCATAGTAGTGTATGTTTACATTTCTAATAAATGCTTACCTGTGTTTAATGTGTTAGTGGCTGTAGTACTAGTTTTCAGGGAGAAGGAAATGCCATGTGAGTGTCTTGGTACTTTAATCCCACAGGACTTTGGGATGATGGACAGCTCTCCCCTGGTGACACCAGTGGTTGCGGCCCAGCAGGGAGAGATGATCTTCAATGTGGAGAATGGTGTCCAAATCTTTTTCATCCTTCCAGATGGTACAGTCACCAGCCCCTCATATCCGTCCTTCCTGGCCATCTTCACCTTTCCTGGTGAGTCAGTACAAGTGATAGTCTTCTGTAAAGCATCTTGTTACGCTCTGTAACTGGACAGAAGGTAGCTGTCACTGGCAAGACTAGATATGCTCTTATTCCACTTTACTTAACTTATATATATATATATATATATATATATATATATATATATATATATATATATATATATATATATATATATATTAATTTTTAATTCATACTGTCATGCTTTCACTCTTGTCAAGTTTGATGAGAGAAAGTAATAGATTGGCAGAGTTATCACAGTTATTCCATCTATAATAAAGATAAGATAATAATCTAGTTATCCTTTGCATCTTTAGCAACACACAGATCAATCCATATCCTTTCTTTTTATACCAGAGCCCATCAAGGGAGCACCAGGAGCAGGAGCCAATGCCCGGGGCTTCCTGCAGGTTGGGGAATGGAGTTATCCATTGGTGCCAGCTCAAAGCCCTGTTCTCCACTCCTTCTATGGGGCCTACATGTTTCCAAACTTCTCCAGTAGTGTAGCCGGTGAGTGGTGCAGCTTCATTGAATTGGGCCACGTCACTTGGGAAATGGCTCTATCATGAAGTGTGATGATCCTTTTGTCAATAGACACGCAGTACTCTATTTAGTTCGTTAAAGCAAGGGTCAAGTGTACTATATATATATATATATATATATATATATATATATATATATATATATATATATATATATATATATATATATATATATATATATAGACTTACAATTTAACCTGCTCTCTTCTTGCAGGCTCCAGTGTGGGCGTCATCCTCCCAGATTCAGTGGACAAAGATAATCGAGACTTGTTTGAGCAGATCCTGACCCAGCTAACATCATACCAGGAGCAGGCAGCACCGCCAGGAGAGGAGGGTGCCCGCCAGGTCAGGCTCATTCAGGAATCGACGTCGGAGCGCATTGCTGCAGGTTTGGTTACAGGTATCATCCCCTGTGGCAGGCACCAGCAAAATCACTGCCCCTTCATTTACTGCTCACACCAGATCTGGCACTGAAGCCTTGGTATATTTATATATAAAGACAACATCAAGGATATACTGTAACTACCTTTTTGTCTTTCACTTGTAGAGGATAACATCTGCATCCATCAGCTCAAAAAAACAGGCTAAAGCTGTAAGAATGGTTTTAGCTTTGTGAAATTTGTTGCAGGTCTTAATCATGATAATTGCACGGTAGTGTTTTTGTGTTGGCATGCAGTGATGGCACTCGCTACATAATCCCCATTCTTCTTTTGCTCTTTTCTTCTGTTGGTGTAGTTATGCACATGCTTTGCCACAACTGACACTTTTACATTTTGTAGTGGCCAACACTTGGCCAATAATGTGATTTTGCAAACTCCACCACACTCAAGACTCACCACTTCCACATTAACCATAAATATTCCTGTTTTCTATGTCTTCATCTATTTTTTTTTAACTTGTATCTGATTATAATGCAATATTTCCATAACAATTTAAAAATTGTACTTTAAACTTATTTTTGCCAACTTCATTGCATTGAATAATTACATTATCCCTGAAAGGTGGCAGCAGCATATCAGTCCCCCTATCTGTTCCATTTCCAAGAAACATCTTCTCCTCAAGGACTGTCCAAAAGGGAGGTTACAGTAACAGAACCTATCCTAACAATATCTTCTTCTTTGCTCAATGTTTGGCTTTTTTTACACCATCCTTCCACATCTCTCTCCTAACAGCATCTTTATCTGTGCTCACATACACTTAAATACACCATAAAACTATCTGTAAACAACTGTGCAGGGCTTGCTTTGTTTTCTTGATGAGACAGCTGTGTCTCCTTTTTCATACTGTTTTTTACAGAACAATACTTCTTTCTCTTAACAAGAGAGTTGTCTAATACAGTAAAGATAGGAAAGTCATTTTGAAAATTTTTTCCTTGAAAATTTGGGATTTGTAATTACATTTGCTTGAAGTAAAGCTTGGGCAGATTTGAATTACAATTGAATTGATACTTAATGAATCAAATTAACTCTTTCATCAAAGAATTAATCTCAATATCATCATGTCTCCTGATTAACTCTTTCATCACAGAATTAATCTGAATATCATCATGTCTCCTGAATTGTAGCATGTGCGGATACTATGCAATGGAATTTTAAATATGCGAGTACCATAGTTTCTATAATTGTCTCACTGGTTTCTTTGATCTATTTGGAGCACGAAGGTATCACATCTAAGAGTGAAGTACATACCTAATTGCACTTCAGAACAAAATAAATCACACAGGGAGACAGACTGTGTATCACTCAGCTGAGTGCATGGGAAGCAAGGTGATGGTGCCTCCAGAAAACAATCACCCACTAATTCCCTTGTGAATCATGTGCCACCTAATCTCTCTCTCTCTCTCTCTCTCTCTCTCTCTCTCTCTCTCTCTCTCTCTCTCTCTCTCTCTCTCTCTCTCTCTCTCTCTCTCTCTCTCTCTCTCTCTGTCTGTCTGTCTGTCTGTCTCTCTCTCTCTCTCTCTCTCTCTCTCTCTCTCTCTCTCTCTCTCTCTCTCTCTCTCTCTCTCTCTCTCTCTCTCTCTCTCTCTCTCTCTCTCTCTCTCTCTCTCTCTCTGTGTATATATATATATATATATATATATATATATATATATATATATATATATATATATATATATATATATATATATATCTTGCTTTCTTTTCTCTTCTCCTTTTGAACACCCTCACTGGAGAGATCATGGTGAAAGATCCATATAAAAGACATGTAACTCCCTAATAAACTTCATAACAGATATAAATACCTTGCAGAGTTCCTTATATTTTAACAAAAGCCAGATGGTGTGAAACGAAATCTCTAGCAAAGTTGCAAAGTACTTTATGTGATTTTGCTGTGTCAGTCATACAGTTGGGTTCTTTTATAAGGTATGAATATATTGCACTTTGTCCATACTTGCACCTTTTCCTTAATATTTCCAGTATTTGCAGGCAAGTTGTTTGGTTAGTAGTAGGGAGCTTAGCTGTGGTGCAGCAAGTGAGTATTAGGAGTGCTCAGTTTTTTGTACCTATATTATAGAATTATTTTTGTGACCAGGGCATACCATGTATTGTATGGTGTAAGAATAAAGTGGTAAAAGTTGATCAATAATACAGATAAAAGACTTTTAACAAGAACAACTTTGTTTGAAAATGTGTTATTATCAGATGAGATAATGAAGAATCATTCACTTATGAATGTATTCCATGTGGCAATAATGATACAGAAATGTTTTTTGCATGAATACTTTTTGTGATAAAGCTTTTGGAATAAGAAATAAAATTATGATCTTGATCAGTCATTACCGGCATGAAGTAGACTGTGGTAGATAATTTGTGATCAGCTTCTCTCAGCTTCAGTGAAAAGCATGATATATGTGAGATTGTTGTAGTTAAGCAATATAGTCAGTTTGAAGTACAATTTAGTGTTATTCATGATATGGTAGTTAGTGACATCATGCAGAGTGACAATTCCTGCATGCTGAGCAAAATGTGTGCATGTATAATTTGTGATAATTTATTTATTTTTTATTTTCACAAGTGTGGTTGAGTTTATCATGCAGACCTTATATATAAACATAACACTTATACACTCACACACCCATGTATGCTACCTTCAAAATGTCTGATTTTTTATAATTGTGTATGAGGTGGTTCTTCTTCAAACAGGATTAATGGATCATTACTGTGTCAGGTTTGTTGCCAGTGCTGTGTTGCTCTGTCACCTTCACATGATATGCATCATTTTCATTTATCAACATTGCAAATTATACTTGGCTTTTCTTTATTCATGCAGGCTTTAAACTCAAGAGTTCTGGCACATATTAAGTGACTAAACAATTGCTTTAGTATATTATATTTCCCAAAACTCCTTACAATTGTGTAGAATAAATCCTGTAACACTTTTATTCAAATATGAGCTTTCATATTGATGGATTAAGGACAGTTCTTGGTTGACTTTAAAGATGGCATAGTGTAAATACAGATACTTATCATGTGATATTATGAATAGTCAATGAAAAAATTTATCCCACCACTGCATTGGTAACAACCCCAATAATCTTTCCCATAGGAGCAGAGGCAGTGTCCAAGGGAGTGGTGTGGGGGGCAGGCAAGCTAAGTGAGCTGATCTCCTATGGTTCAGAAAGCTTGAAGGATTATGTGCAGCCTGTGGCAGAGAAGAAAGAAGTTGATCCCAAGTGGCACAAGACGGCAGAAGTGGCGAGAGATATTTCTGGCAAGGCAGTGAAAGTCAGTGGTTATTTGTGTGAGTTTCTAGCCTTCATTTATTATTCCATCCTAAGTATTTGTTGTTATTTCATTGGTTCAGATATTAAAAGAGTTTGATAAAGGAGGCACAAAGAAGTGTTGCTCATACATGGCAGTGGACTAAGCAAAACATGTATGTATGCATTGCTGACTACATGTATTCACTGGCAAGAAATACATGGGATTGTTTCTGTAGATGCTTACATCTTTTCTCTCCATAATTTAATGAATTCTGAGCTTTCTATATACAGTTTCTCTGATGGCTAAGATTCCAAAGACAAAGATGTGATATGTAATAATGAGAGACTTGTGATATGTTGAATAACAAATAAGGACAGACTGTTCTTGCATTGAAGACCTCATGGATTCAGTCCATTTATTTGTTATATATTATTTATTCTATTTATTTTATTTATTTATTATTTTTTTTTTTCAATAGTTTTGTGTTTTACTTTAGATTTGTCTGAGACAAAGTGAATGATGCACAAGAACAATCCCATTTTGCAAGCCATGTAGATGTACATCTATCTACACATACATCTACATGCATTGCAGTGTCATCTTAACTCAGATGATATTTGTCCTCTACCATTGGGACTGTGCTAAAGTAATGCCATTCATTCACACACCATGAATACTAAGCCCTATACATCTTAATAATAAGCTTTATTTCCCCATATCTTACAGTGAGCCAAGTAGGCAAGGCAACCATGACACTGGGACGTAAACTTGCACCTCACCTTCAGAGGCAGGGTACCAGAGCCATCACCCATATCACAGGGCAGAAGGAGAGTGAAGCCAACAGCAATGTGAGTGTGTAGCTCTGCTCAGCATTTTGTTCTTTTGATAAAAGTATATCATTGAAACAAGAATAGATTAGAGTACTGAATACTGTATGGTAAGTATTCTCATTGTTTGAATATACTATAAAGCATCCTTTGCCAAGGCGCCTGATTTTGATGAAACCTATAACTATCTGCATCAAAATTCACCAAATGTGAAGGTCATAAATTTATTTTGATTTGCTTGATGCCTTATGAAAGAAGATATAATTTTCTTCACCTTTCTCACTTTCTCAGGTGGAAGGTGTCCTAGAGGTGGCAGCAGGTGCAGTGAAAGGAGCTTCTACAATCTATATGGGTCTTGAGTCAGCTGCTGCCACACTGGCCACCAGTCTCACTGATAACACAGTCAAAGTTGTCACCCACAAGTATGAATTTAACCTGTATATATATGCTAATTTAATGTCCAACACAAAGTAGTACAGTACCCAAGATGAATACTGTGCACTCTCATACACAAACATTTCCCCACATCTTGGCCTTTAGAATTTCAGGAGACAGATGAATAATCTTCATACTACTTACACTGTATTTCAATCAGGTCTCTATTATGGCCTCATAGTGATGGAAAATTTGCCAAGGTATCTGTGTGCATCATACTGATGACTCCTCTTTGCTTGGACATTAGTCTGATAGATGGTAAAATAAACTAACTATTTCTGCTGTCATAGGATGGCCTACACACTTACACCATGGCTCGGTTATTTTTAACTATTTAAACTTTATTGAAGTAGCATTCTTTTTATGACTCAGGATCCAAATGAACACAGGTTTATCTTCATTGAATCTGCAATATAGAAAACATTCTAAAGAAAATTTTACTATTCAAAATTTAAAATTTCCTGAATGGCTTGTTCACACTTGTGATACTAGACACTTCATGTGTTGGATGACAGCATTATGATAAGTCTTGTGATGTTGAGAACATAGTTTCACTATTAAGTTTTTTTATCAACAGGTATGGGGAAAATGTTGGTGCACTGACTGACAACACCCTGTATGCAGTGGGTCAGACAGCCTGGGCTGGCCACAACATTGCCTCCCTTGGAGTGAAGGGTGTGGCCAAGCGAGTGGCCAAAGACACTGGCAAAGCCCTTGTTCTAAATCATGAGGAAAAGAAGGCATCTACACAGGAAGTGGAGGAGGCTGAAGAAGCAATGGAGGATGGTGAAAAGAATGACACTGAAGAGCATCCAGTTAGACCTGTTAGGGAGAAGAAGAAGCCCCCATTGTGAGATGAAAAGGTATTTGAAGCCTATTGTACCACATGATCTTCATTCTGTAGCATCAGATATGTATATACCATGACATGACACATCAAAGCCTCCCATGGATGTAATCTGAAGCCAGTGGGCTTAAAGTAAAATGAAAAGTTATTATAGAATTAACATATATGGTAGAAAAGGAGACAGTGGGAGGTGTAAAAGAGTCAAGGAAGAAGTGAATGGCTACTAGCAAAATATTGGTAGGATGATGGTAAGAAGGGAGGCAGGAAATTAAATTGAATTAATCATTTGAAGGTTGAGATGGTGAAGCTTACTTCCTCAATTGAGGAACTGAAGTGAATCATAATTGACATCATATTTAATTCAGAATTAGAGGTTTCACCATACTTGTTTTTTTCAGATGATGGACATGTGTAGTAGAATGAGAGCTTGTTGAGCAGTGTTCAAGTAGATGCAGCATCCTAGTGTTGCAATGTTGGCTTCTTTTCACAATCTGCCTCACCATACTACTGTGTACTCAAATCAGTTTCATGTCCTACAGCTGGACACCACTGCAGCATTGCTGTGGAATTCAGCATATTAAAGCAGTGCTAAAAAATGTAAATAATTACTATTTTTTTCAAACTCTTGGAGTTTCCTCTTTTGATTTTGTGTGCCATTAGTTCATTATAAGTTGCTCTGATAAAGAGAAAAATAAACAAAATATAAAGAATACCAATGACATAAAACACAAACTGTAAAATATAAATTTCAGAACACTTGATGAGGTTGATATTGTACATCAAATCTCAAATCATGAGAAAAGAGGATTAAGCAGATGCATCATTGAGTGTTATTACTAAAGGAAACTTCTGATCCCTTGCACACAACTGACAATGAAAATCAGTACTATTTTAGATACATTATCATTTATCATCACTGTTTATGTTACCAAAAAACATTTAATCCAGTAAGAGACAGTGATGCTGAATACAAAAATAGTATTGATGCAGTTTTACAGAAATTTTGATATGTGATAGAATGACTAAAGATGAATTAGGTGTTTGTTTTGGTTAAGCAAGGGCATCACAAATTTATATTTCTTTCCTTATAGGCTCTTGAAGAAAAGAGTCTACAGCAAGAAATATTTTTCATTTTTGCCACACAATACAAGTGGCAACAGATGCTTTCCACAATGCATTGTGTGGAACCACGGGAAGTATGTGCTCTGTTGTTGGATTACAGTTTGAACACATGTGGAATTGCACTATGAGTTGTTAATTCATGGAATCAAAATGTTTAGGATACATGACAACAGTAGCATTGAGAAACAAAATTAGATGCAAAGATGTTTGGATAATTTTGAAGAGTTAATTTAGTATTCTTGTATAACTGAAGCAATACAGAAAGATAACAGTTATTCAAGCATCAGATATTATCAAATACAGATCCATGAAAGTTTGAAAAACTGAAAAGAAAACTAGCAAAGAAATCTGAACATGTATTTCATAGCAGTGTACACAAGACCAGGTTCACCCTTGAGCTGTTGTGTAGTCATTAATTTTTTTTATCACTGCTTGGTTGAGTTTACACATATATGTAATTGCTTGTTTATGTAGACATCCACCATATTATCCTTAAGAGATTAAAGCAAGATACACTTCATCTGAACCACAAACTGAAAACAGGTTGCAAGCTGGAGTTAGTAATAGGCAAGTGAAGTTACTGGATATTTAATTACTTCATGTTTCACAGAACATCTTAAGATGGAACACTTGTAATGTGTAAACATCTACTATTTTTTCCCCCATGAGTAAGCATACTAATGTTGTGTACTGTTGTTCTCATGACATCACATAGCTTCTACTCCTGGACAATTATTGTAAGGATTGTTTGACCACAGTTTAGTTTTAGCACTTGTAATAAGTCAATATTTTCAGACTAGAAAACAAGGATGGAATAAATCCCTTGTAATCCAGACATATTCAGACTGGAAGCTGGCTTTTATGAGCCAAACAGTCTGCATTACATCCACCTAACAAAGGCTCAATTTAGGTTGAAGCAAGTCCAGATGTACTGCAGCTCACCTTCATCATTTAACTTTAAACTCTTCAGTACTGGGTCGCATTTTTACCATAATTTTTGGTTATGTTTAGACGATTTCATTTACAGTAGGAAGGGTCTATGGAGATCAGAAGATTAATGGCCACAGTCTTCACTATTTTAATCCCCCACATAAGTTTCTAAAGCTGTATAAAATCACCAAATAGCAACCAGAATGAATATGGAAACACATCATGGTACTGAAGGGGTTAAGTTGATCAATAACATACGGAAGTAAAAATTATATCAACAATATCAATAATGGAAAAAGAGGCAACATATTTCTATACATCTTTTCAATGCTTTGACATATTTACCACAATGCCTTGACATTTTAATTCTCTATTACCCAACATAAATGCTTCAATGTCCACAGTTCTCTCTCTCTCTCTCTCTCTCTCTCTCTCTCTCTCTCTCTCTCTCTCTCTCTCTCTCTCTCTCTCTCTCTCTCTCTCTCTCTCTCTCTCTCTCTCTCTCTCTCTCTCTCATATTTTAAAACAAATACACAGTAAGTATTATTGTTCATGTGACACTAGTTTGTTAAACTGCATACAGTATTCTCATTATTTTTGTATATGGAAGACTGAACAAACTCAAAATAAGTTAAGATAGTATCAAGGTCCAAGGATATGAAGCCTTTAGGTCAGAAAGGTATTCAACCACATAGGCAAAAGTTTTGCATTGGTCTTTCCTTTATGATGTGACTGTGTATTGATACACATGCAGTACCAGCTTAAGACTAGTTCCTTGTAAATCAGTGTGGTTGAATCCCTTACATTTCATTATTTGCACTGTTGCAGCACCATGTATAGATCAGGTGGGAAAGTGCCTAGAGGAACATTATATTTATCTCTGTACATACCATAAAGGGACAGGAGAACCAACACTCAAGTATTGTACTACATAGGATAAGTGTCCATACAGACATGTTTGTGTTTTGTTATGTATCCCAGATCTCTGTCCCACTATCACTGAGATGAACTACTAATTTGTATTTTTTCCCATGTTTGCTTTCTCTTGAAGAATTAGAGTAAATCATGGAATTCATGTATATGTTATATGTTCTGTATATGTGATTTTTTTTTTTTTTTTTTTTTTTTTTTTTTTTTATCCATGTCCTGCAATTCCATGTTCATCCACAAAGCTGCTGAATACATTTTGGCAGAGGTCCTACTTCCACAAAATCATATTCATTATGCATTTTAACTTTGAATAAATGATATATTATATGTTATCACAGTAAGGAAAACCTATTTTTATCTACATGAAAATATTTAAAATGTGTGAAGTTATATAGTAACCATGCTTTGATAAATAAAAGTCAACAAGCATTTTTAGGTGTGAACATCCTATATATTTTTGTAGAAGTATGTGATTGCATTGAAAGAAAAAATGAAGTTATGATGGAAACAAGACAAATAAAAATATATGCTAGTGAAAATCTTAAGGAAAGATTGTGTGGTAGAGTGAAGCAAAGAAACACTCAGCTGGAACATAGCTGCAGCCATCCCCAAGAAGCTCACAAGTCACAGGGTGGATTTGCGAGAGAAGTATACAGAGGGAAAGAGAATTGTATAGACTTGCTAAGAAAAATTTAGTTCTGCAAAAGATAATATATGTAGACCTTATGGCTTTTGCAAAATGTAACTACCGAAAGAATTACATAGATCTAGGAAAGAGAATTATATACAAATGAGAAAGAATTATGTAGACATACCTGTCAAGTTTTATGCTTTCTGCTTAAGTTTTACATAATTTTCATGATTTTCAAATCTTACGCCGTAAGTTCACTGAGTTGAAAATCTTACGTCTTTTTCTCCACATTTTTTTTTATTTATTTATTCATTTTATTATTATTATTATTATTTTGTGTGTGTGTGTTTCACTGTTTGATCTGCTGCAGTCTCTGACGAGACAGCCAGACGTTACCCTACGGAACGAGCTCAGAGCTCATTATTTCCGATCTTCGGATAGGCCTGAGACCAGGCACACACCACACACCGGGACAACAAGGTCACAACTCGATTTACATCCCGTACCTACTCACTGCTAGGTGAACAGGGGCTACACGTGAAAGGAGACACACCCAAATATCTCCACCCAGCCGGGGAATTGAACCCCGGTCCTCTGGCTTGTGAAGCCAGCGCTCCAACCACTGAGCTACTGTGTGTGTGTGTGTGTATTCACCTAGTTGTAATTTTACAGGACCTGGGTATCAGTGTGTGTGTGTGTGTGTGTGTGCTTTACATTTGAAATACGTAAACACATGACACAGCTAGTATGAGCACCACATCATGAAAAACAGTACTGTACTACTGTTTAGTTTAGGTACAAGAACCTTTTCACTATGTGGTGTTCATAATGTGTCATGTGTTTAGGTATAATGTATTTTCAATATGCATTTGTTTTGAAACAAATTAATATTGAATGACAAAGTTTTTTTTTATGCTTTAATTACCGTTTTATACACAAACTTACGGTCTCTTATAACGCAAATAAATCTTATGGCAAGACACCACAGTACCTAACCTAGACCCAAGATGTATTAGATGTATTAGTCTAATACATCTTGCCTATACCTACCTATAGTTTGACAGGTTTATTTACCCACCATAGGGAATAATTTATAGATAATTGTATAGGCTTGGGAAAGAATTATGTAGGCATATACCTTCTGCAAAAAAGAGAATTGTATAGATTTTCTACGAGAGTTTGTATTATTATTATTATCTTTATTCTTTATTAGAAGGTGCCGCAATAAAGACGGACTTGGGAGTGGGGAGAATTTTTGAATCATTTGAGATCAAGATCACCATATTTCGTTATTAACGCGATAACTAAATTCTTAATATATGTTATTGAGAGTATCTACGAAATCATAGTCTGCACAAAGCAATATTCATCAATGGATTCAGTTGCTTTGAGGTGAGAGGTGTGGTGGAGTGTGTCACTGTGCTGCAGCGTATCACTGCCGCGCCGCCAAATGTTTGTTTGTGTCAACACACCTCACACTGCACACCACAGAGCGTGTCGCCGCGCCGCGCTGGTATTGTAGTTACTCCCCACTCCTTGTATTTCTTGCTAATAGAAAGCTATTAAGGGATCTTGTTTTCTCGCGAAGTAATGTGGAGACATTGGTCTAACTTTTGCCCAAGGAAGCAGTAATCCAACGGTGGAAGACATGGGTGGGCAGCTTGGCCTGCGTGAGGTGCTGCCCGACCAGTCTGCGCTGCTGCACTGGAGGAACATCACCATTGACACAGGTATGTACGTCAGGGACCTGTGTGGTGGTGTGAGGGTCAAAGCCGTTTAAACGTTTGGGCCTAGCAACTCAGCAGGGTGAATGCCAAGAAAACTCCCTCCTCACACCGTTTGAGTGGGTCAAGGCATAGCTGCCTCCGTCAGGTTAGGCCAGTGATTCTCAACCTTTTTGTCTCCATTCCCCGTCATGAATTCTTAACAATCGTGTGGCTCCCTTTCATTTATTTCCCAAATCCCTTCCCTACATTGTGCAAACAATTACAATTTTGCACACATTCTCACGTGCACATGCATATGGAACAATATTGGGACTAAGTTTTTTTTTTCTTTTTTTACCAGATTGCTAAATTTAAAGAAGAATTTTTCTTCACCCAGGACAGAGTGATGCAATTATTTATTCAAATTTCCAAAATGAATTAGAAATGTATAGTTTGCAACAGTTCGCCATGGTTCCACTAAATTCTTGCCCGGTCTCCCCAGATTGGGAACTGTTGAGTTAGGCACAGTTTTCTGTTAGGATAAAATGGATAGGGTTAAGTTTAGTCTAGTAAGGTAGTTATTAGTATTTTGGTTTGCCTTTCTAAGGAAAATGTTTTCATCTATAATTATTTCCTTTGATAGAAGTTTTTTTATTATTATGTTTTTTTCAACATGAAATCAAAAGAAAGAAAATGATTTAGTGAATTAACTTAATAAATGTAAGTACAATTTCACTTTTGATCCAGGTGGGATAATCAGAATTACTGTCAAAACCACAAATGAGGGGAATTGTACATGTGTGTATGTATGTGATGTGTTTGTGTTGCAGGTGCTGCTCAGAGCACACTTCAGGACATCAAGGTACCTGAGTATGGAGGAGGTTACGCGTTCAGCCCTGTGTGTCCCTCCACCCGCAACAGATATCTCTTCTGGTCTGTGTTGCACTGTTCCATTTCTTGTAACCTCCACACTAGTTACTGCACATAGTTTAAAAAGCTTCAGTAATATTAGACCCTCAGCTCTAGAAATGTTCACTTCAAATTAGTGTATAGCTGAATTGTATATTTTCAATAAGTTTGTTACAAATTCATTAAAACATAAATGATGTCTCAGTAATTGCTCTGTTCTACAAATTACATTGTGTTATGGATATTGAAATTACTTTAATTTCTTTTGAACACAAAATTAAAAGGAAATTTCTGTTGTTGTGGTGACTGCCTGGTGGTGTGGCATGGATGTGGAAGCAGGCGGGTTTGCCATGACCTGGTGGAGCTGTGGGAGGAGAGTCTGGACCAGGACTTCACCAACAACCATGTGCAACTCAGGTAATGAAATAAACAACCTGCAGACTTTTTAGAAGCTGTATCAGAACTGGTAGGGATGGGAGTCACAGGAAGATGCAAGGGTCAAACAATTGGAGCAGACTGATATGTAACATCAAACTCTCACTCACGAGAAATGGCAAAAGGAAGAGAGACTTCCTTTTCAAACTTGAATTAGATAACAAATTTATGTCTATATAAGATAAGGTGGGCAACCAAAGTGGATTGTTGGAAATTTTAAAAGTACTTGATATGAAGAATATTTTTTAAACTTGTGTGCTGGCTGACTCAGTCTCATATTAGGAACTGCCAAATGATACATAAATAATGACCAGTGGCTTTAACAAAAATTAGACAACCAAATCAGGAGTTCCACTGCCAAGGTATGGGGAAAAGAGTGATGAGTTTGTCTTACAAAAAGAAATAAAGTAAATAAAATGCAAATCAATTATTGTTAGATAAGAAACCCCAACTGAGGAGGGATAACCCTACCTAACTCCCTGCTCTGGGTAGTGACCAGGAGGGAGGGAAGCTAATGTATCCTAACCTAAATGGAGACCAGGGAAATCTGGGAGTACTTAGCCATGGGCCAGTGAATGGTTGTGGGTAGAGAGAATGCCTTGGATGCTGTGATGCATCCTCTTGTGTTATCCTGGAAAGGGAGGTGGCAGCTGTCATCCTACACTCTCTCTCCTATTTTTTCTTGCTGCTGTAATGTCCGCATTGACGTTATGACCACTTGACAGACCTTAGGGAAAGAAGAAGGCTTGTCATCACCCCATCTCTCATCCCTGTCTGTCTGGCATGCCATGGCTACTCACTGCTCCCTTACTCCTTCTGTAACTACTCATTGTTTCTGCTAGAGGACTGATAGCACCAAGTTGGCTGTGTGGGTTAGGACAGGAGGTTGACAATAACAATGGGCCATTCTGACCAAGATGTAAACAACGACTTCTTGTGCTCTTCGTCTTCCCTTCTCTTTTTTTATTATACCTATTCTAAACTCTTTTGGTTTTATGAACATCATCACAGATATATAACCCCTTCGTGGATTACTTCCCACATAGAAACAAACCAGAAGTGAGAAATGTGCACAATTAGGAGAGTGGTATGGAGGCGGGGAGATTTTTGGGAAACCAACAAAAAGGGCTCCTCATCCTCCTCCTCATTAATCAGACACTTTATATAAGGAATATGTACTAATTGGAGCCAAATTTGTGTCCATAATGTGTATGTTTAATACATTCATTATATTACAATAAATTTTGTATGTGAGGGGGAATGAATGCATACTTATGTTTAAATGATGATTACAGTAGTACGTTGACATCTGTTAAGTGTTGTGTTCTTGAAGCTTCAAAACCAGAGTATGTTTTCTGTAATGCTGTATCTCACATGCCACACATTATGGTTATTAATGAAAATCAATTTATCAATGAAATAAGAGAGCTTATAAAAATTAAGAAGAGTTCAACTTGGAGGATACATTTGTTAGGGGAAATTGTGTGGTATTTACTTTTCCTTAATCTTTTAATTGTTTACCCAGGTTTGCTGACACACCTGTCTTGGAGGGACTGAGTGTGCATGAGACGCAGCAGCATGTGTTCATCCTGCTAGCTACTGTGTCATCTGTGCACAGGTTCTGTCTGCCTCACCCCCAGGCCTTT
Source organism: Portunus trituberculatus (assembly GCF_017591435.1). NCBI lineage: Eukaryota > Metazoa > Arthropoda > Malacostraca > Decapoda > Portunidae > Portunus > Portunus trituberculatus. The sequence goes on from NC_059285.1 coordinate 1,401,186, forward strand.
CAGCAGGTGAGTGTCCCGCTAGACCACAACAAATTCAGAATTAGCTAATGCCATCAGCATCACATTATGTGAAATGTATGTCACATTGTTTGCAGTGTGGTGGAGCTTATTTGCTGGGCTTTATTGTTCCTTCTGTTTGTTGACAGTTTTGGATTATCGAAACTTTTTTGAGCCAAGTGTGAGTCCCTAGTTAGGAGTTTGTGAAATTGTCAGAGAGAAGCAGGAGTTCCTTCTTCCCCATCTCTCTCTCTCTCTCTCTCTCTCTCTCTCTCTCTCTCTCTCTCCTCTCCTCTCCTCTCTCTCTCTCTCTCTCTCTCTCTCTCTCTCTCTCTCTCTCTCTCTCTCTCTCTCTCTCTCAATTTAAAATATTTTATGCATCACTGGCATAATACTAATAATGAAGTCTTGCATTGTCTTTCCAGGGAAACAAAGGTCGTCCCCAGTCCATTCTGAGTGACTTGACTTTCCAGTCTCTGAAGGACAACCATCACCTTCACATCCTCAACAGCAGCACTACAGGTGTGTTGCTTTATTTCACACAGCCATTTTATAGAGACCATTGATATATGGTGTGCATTGATTAGCCTCAGAGGATGGCAGTACTAAGTATGTGTTGATAACAGGGGAAGGCTTACCACACACTGCTGGGACTCATTTCGTGGTTAGTGAGGGCATGGCAGTGTTTGTGCTGGGCCAGGCAGCGGGTACCCTCACTGTGGTCAGAATGGTGGACCCTCCCCTTGGCATCACTACACATACCATCAAGAACACCTCCATCGTCAACAGGTTCTTTACCGGCTTCATCCCAGGCATGTTCAGGTGTGTACTGCGTCATTGTTCTCATCCACCAATGAATTCTACAGTTACCTCTTGAAAATAAGGAGAGGCTTCCAAACTATAATGTTCACTTCCTGTAATGGACATTCTTTTCAAATTCCAGATCTAAAATTGTTTTTGTTCATGGGATTATACTTGGTTAATAAATTAAAAGAACTTTTAACAAATATACAACAATGATAGATGAACAATTTCACATTCTGAGCCTCTAGAGGTTACATTCACGTATATGTGAACATAATGATAGAGTAAAGTAAAGTTTAATGAGTGAATTGGAGTTGGTCATGAATTGGCTTAAATTATCTCCAATACTGCTGCCACCATCACCACCACTGCCGTTTTTTTCCATTATTAAGCTGTAGTGTTTGTTTTACAGGGGAGGAGTGGAAGGCTGTGAGACTGTGAGCAGTGTAGTGGTGGGAGAGGTGGCTGCTGGGGAAGTGGTGGCTGTAGGGGTGTGTCGGGATGCAAGGGTAAGGGCTTGGTGCTGCTCTCGCCTCCAGTGTGTGCTGCATCATGATGCCCTGGAGAACACTGCTGAGGCTGGGAGCAGACTGTCACCTGGAGGTGAGCAAACACTCTTTGGATCACTTGTGCACTTGTGGCCATTGTGACATAAGAAAGGCATTAGATTCAAATAAGTTATGACACACTTGCTTGATGTATCATGTTGTAGGTCTCTGGCTTGTGCTGTTTTGAGATCTTAGTAGGGTGCGATCTTACCTTACTTGATTTATTTATTTATTTATTTATTTATTTTTTTTTTTTCTTCTTCTTCTTCTTCTTCTTCTTGCTAGTAAAATGCTAGTCTAATGTGCTTCATACAATGTGACCACTCTCTTTGTATGAGGCAGCCCAGCGTCACCAAGTGAGAAAGACAGGAGAGGGGGAAAACTCTCTGGTGGCAGTATTCCTCACCTTCAGTGAGAAGCACTTGCTGCTGCTGTATCGGCCCAGCATGGTGCAGGGACAGCTCTCCCTCACCCACCTCAAAACACTCTACCCACCGCAGGTCAGTGTTCTCCCAGTGTTGCAGATAGTGTTTTGTAAATACCTTGTTGAACCTCAGCTGATATAAGATAAGAGATTGAAGAAAAATGTGAATTAATCATCAAGTTGTAGACAGGAATGGAAATGTGAAAATATTTGAAAAAAAATTTAATGCATGAAAAATATAATTATTTAATAAAAAAAAAGACCAGTGATTAAAAGTGAAGTCATCCAGTAGTATTTCTTCTCAAAAGTTAATTGTGCAGACAGATTACTTGGATATGTGTTATAGTTCATTCATTCTAGGCTTGGATTCTGCAGTATTTTAAGCTGGCAATAAACAGTTGATTTTCCTTTAGGTGCAATTTGCTAGACAAGAAGTTAAAACATCAGTTTTATTAATCAACTGGTCAGTGGGATGAGCAAACTACACAAAACTTACACATTTAGCTCATAAGTTTATTTAATGTTGAGATTTATCATTTCCTTTCTTGGATCTGCAGTATGATCTGGTTGACATGAGCCTCACATCAGACTATCTGTGGACATTGTGGACAGACTCCTCCAACGAGACACAGGTGAGTCCCTCTAATTCCTTTACTTATCTCATATCTTGTAAGAATATTGAGAAGAGTTACCTCACCTCTCTCTCTCTCTCTCTCTCTCTCTCTCTCTCTCTCTCTCTCTCTCTCTCTCTCTCTCTCTCTCTCTCTCTTTCCAACCATATTTAACCAAGTACAATTGCTTTCCTCACCAAGGAGTTTTGAGGCATTGCTATCTGCAATGAAAAATAATTGAAACTTAATTTTTGAGGTAATGAACTTTAAGGAGGACATTGTTGATGCTTTTCAGCTGCTGTATGCTGCAGTAGAGGGTGGGGAGGATGGCCAGCAGGAGCCTCCAGGCTTGTGCTCTGTGGTCCTGGAGCCCATGCCAGAGAAAGAGGTACCCATCACTGATCCCTTCTTGGACCTGCGGGAGGTGTATCTTCGTGAACTTTTTGTGCCAAATCGTTTTTCAGCTCATACTCTACGCAAGGCATTGGGGGTAAGCTAGATTCCTTCTGTCACAGATAGTGGATTGCTTTTGTACAGTGTATCATTATCTACAGGTGTGTACTTTCTGTGTACATCTTTAATACTATGTCATCCTCTTCCTCTGCAGATTTCTCAGATACCAGAACTGTATGGATAATTTTCTCTGATTGCTAATTTTGCTATGTTCTCTTCTCTTTTAGATCTACAGACGAAGTATTGACCTGGCCAGTCTAGGAGACCGTGGAATGGCAAGACTACAAGAGGAGGTTGAGGCAGCCTTGCGGGATGAGGTGGAGGCAAGAGTTACTTCAGCACTCTCTGAGGAAGAGGTGATGCAGGTGACCCATGAAGTCTGGGCCACCTTCTACTCACACACCCTCCAGTACCACCAGGTGAATGATTCTGCTTCTCCTCCTTTAATTATGGCTAAGACGTAAATGCAAGAACATGAAATTCTATAAAAATCTTCAAAATCTGTTGTTGCAAGAACAGTTTCACAACCTTTTATCTGAAATGTCAAAGGCCAAAAATCTCACCAAACAATTTTCTCTATGGATGTCTTTTACTATATTTATGAAAGTGAATTAAAAAGTTAATATAGTATTATGGTAAAGTCTGTAAAAGCCACTTGCTCAGGCTTTAATTCATAGAGCATTCCCAACTCCTAAGCTGTCATTCCAAAATCTCGGAAGAGTCTAGTCCCAAGGATTTGAAATTAAATATTGTGAAGATATTTGTTGATGATTGAGCTATTTTTGATAGATACTTGTATTAGGTAGGATAGTCATTTAAAGAATGTACTATTTCAGATTAGTTTCTCAGTTTCTCATATGACAGATTGTATTTTCTTACCATTAGTTTTAATTTCTGAAATCCTAGATAACACTGTCTTATCCTTTGTGTCACGAATAGGTTGGCCAGAAGCCTGTTGGTGTGGTTGGAGGAGTCGGTGTGGTGCGGAAACAAGTTGTGTCCTGGGTAAGACCAGTGGATGTAGTGGAGGTGATGGTACTTCTGCCATTAGAAGAATTGCAAGTAGGAATGCTGGCTTCTGTTGTAGGGGAGGACACTGCAAGTGGCCTAGTCAGCTTAGCACGTCCTTTACGCCTGCTACATCAGGCACTACCACCAGAGCAGGCAGCTGCCTTTTCCCTTGACCTGTACCACCTGCAGCCTCCAGACTGCCTTGCAGAAGCCCTTGCTTCTTCTCTTTTAGCCCATGACCCAGTCCTTTCAGCTGCTTTAACCCGTCATCTTACCAGCCTCCCAGGCATCACCTCTGCCCTCTGGGCCTACCTTCATGCCTTGCAGTTAGACCTTGGACTTCCAGATGCATTAGCTCAAGGAGATAATGGAGCATGTCCTGGGGGTGCAGTGGCAGGACTATTGGCAGGCCGGGCAGGAGCTGCTGTTGTGGGTGCAGTTGTTGGACAGGTGGCCCATGTGAGATTCCAGCTGTGCCGAGAGTTGCTGGTATTACAGCAAGCTGCTCTGCAGTTGCCACAGTCTTGCCTTTCTGTAGATGCATCTGCCACAATTAGATCCACTCTGCTGCCCAAGACAGCACTCCTCACTCAGGCCTACTTAGCCTTGCTGCATCTGGCTACAGCTCCAGCTGAGCGTCCTGCCCAGGCTACCTTGGAGACTGCTCGCCGTCAGTTGGCTGTCCTCACATTGGGTTCCGGTCCTTCCCTTCCCACTCAAGCCCGCCCTGCTACTGTACTTGAACTGTTCTTCCTGGGAAGTGGTGGGGATGAGGCACGGGCTCTTGCCTGGCCGGCTTTGGAGCAGGTGTGGTGTCTTGCTCCAGGCTGGGCTACATTGGTCATGCCTTTGGCAATAACACTGGCACAGTTGGCCTGGCCCATCAGTCGCTGCCTTCTTCTGCTAGAATGGATGGTGTGGGCTGGCCAGCATGCAGCAGTGCAGCAGTATGTGCGCCTCCTTCAGCCATGGTGTGAATGGAACAGCTTTTCTCGCAAGTTTCTACTTGGAGTGTCCTTGCTTAATCAGGGAGAGGCAGGGAAGGCAGCCCAGCTCTTGGTTGGAGCCATGGAAGGGGTACTAACAGAAGACTTTCTTGGGGTACGAGTGGCTGGCGGAGCTCCAGACACACTTCCTGATCAGCTGCGCATCACATATTGTCTGAGGGTGGTACGTCTGCTGGAGCAGGCTGGACAGCCAGCTTTGGCCCTACATGTAGCCCAGCAGGGAGTGGCTGTAGCAGCTCCCCAGGAGCCTGCTCTGGCTGCTCTATATTCTGTGGTGTTTAAGCATGAACTGGACCTCCACCATCATGATGAAGCTTTCACTGCCCTGTTGGCCTGTCCTGACCCCCAGCGTCGCCGGAACTGTCTGCGCCAGCTGGTGGTGGCCCTCCATGACCGCAGGTAATAATCACCTATGTTGTTTACCTGTTAGGTTGCATGCAAGGGTAGCTGTATGTGTCCTTTCATGTTTCAATAAGACTACAGTTTCAAAATGCACCATAATTATATATTCTGATTTACACTATGTTCATCTTAATTTTGAAATCAATACGTATTATGAAGAAAATGGTTATAAATGTACAGTCTTGGAGTCCCTCTCTGGGGAAGGGACCAGTAGTGTTGATAATGATGCAATGTCCATCTCCCTACTTTTTCTGCTTGGATGAATATAGTTACTCACAGTAAGCCCCACTTAGTTGTACCCAAATAAGCCAGATATCAGATAAGTCGGACACTTTCAGGATTTTTTTTTTTTTTTTTTTTTTTTTTTTTTTACATTGTACCCTGAGTGAACTGGTGGGCATTTTTTGCCCTTTGATTGAGTAATGTTAAGCCACTTTGCTTAAATACTGACCAAAATACCTCTGCTAGGTCTTACATCATCTGAATCATTTGAGTTGTTCTAACCTGTTTGAGATGTGAAACAGATGTGTGCCATGCCATTACCAATGCCAACATCAGTGTTTACACAGCTGACTGTGTGTGTGTGTGTGTGTGTGTGTGTGTGTGTGTGTGTGTGTGTGTGTGTGTGTGTGTGTGTAATTCACCTTGGTTGCCTGCTGGTCACCCAGCCGGTCTTCCCCATTACGGAACAACCTCAGAGCTCATAGACCGATCTGAGACCACACCACACTCCACACACCGGGAAAGCGAGGCCACAACTCCTCGAGTTACGTCCCATACCTATTTACTGCTAGGTGAACAGGGGCCACACAGTAAGAGGCTTGCCCATTTGCCTCGCCGCTTCCCGAGACTTGAACCCGGCCCTCTCGATTGTGGGTCGAGCATGTTAACCACTACACTACGCGGTGTGTGTGTGTGTGTGCGCGTGCTTGAGTCATGTATGTAGCACCTATTTGCCTACGTAATGCATTATACAGACCAATTGGCCTTTCCTGCCAATCTGTCTGACTTATGCAGGGTTTATTGTACAGTAAGTCCTCGTCTTACACTAGTTTAGTATACGATAAATTCGCAGATATGATAATTGACAATTACTATAATTTTTTCAATTTACGATAAAAAAAAATCGCACTTACAATATTTGAAATTCCCACCGCCTGTGATTGTGGTGCTGCAATGCGACCAAGTCGGACCAATAACAAACCAGTCACTTTCGCGCCAGCACGACAAATAACAGTGAGACTGTGCTCGGTGATTTACTTACATTATTCTCTGCATTTAAGACCAATTCCTGTCCAAAATGTTACCGAAACGTAATTTGGATCTTGGTGAAGAAGTGGGTAAGGGTGAACAAGCCAGGAAAAGTTTAATGTTGGAAACGAAGCTTGATATAGTCAAGAGAAAAGAACTTGGGGAAGGCTCGTCAGCTATAAGCTGTTCCCTGAATTTACCACAGTTGCTACTGTTTTGAGGAATGCTTCAAGTGTTAAGGAGGCAGCAGCTAATGCTTCAAGCCTGCAGGTAAAATTGCTGACAAAACATCGGGAACCCATTATGGATCAGATGGAGGGTTTACTTAAAATTTGGATAGACAGCCAAACACGCCGGCATGCCCCACTCTTGTTGAGCCTCATTTCAGAAAAGGCCCTGTCTATTATTGAAACCTTGAAGGCTAAGATGGATGTTTGTTTATTTTTTTCGATTGACTTTCATACTGAGCTGGAACGTATTCCTATCTAATACATGTTAAAACGGGTTTGGTTTACACTAATTTCGGTTTACAATAGCTTTTTGAGGAACGCATTTCTAGTGTAAAACGAGGACTTACTGTACGTGATTATATGTGGTAGAAAAAAATAAAAGCAAAATAGTACTACAATAATTTTTGAAATACATGTTAGTGAACTTGCACCAATTGCCTGATCCACAGATGCCTGGCCACTCTGGTGGGCTATCAGTATGGAGGCCTGGAGGGTGAAGTGGTCACCATTCTGGAGAATCGGGCACGCTCTGCAGACATTCTCCTCAACAATTACTACCACATCCTTCATGCCTTCCATGTATCTAAACATAACTATAAAAAAGGTTGGTGTCTTTCATAGCGCACCACCCTTTCAAGATACATAAGTATTGCATGTCAAATCAACAACTTTATGATTAGTGGAACACTTTTGTTCAGTTAATGATTTGCCTGAAAGTATTTTTACCAATCATTGAATACTGAAAGTTTACTGCAGTACAGCGTAGAGTTAATTTTTTCCTCTTTGCTTGTGAAATTTGCTTGTTATATTGTATATCTTGCAAATGACATCAGGAAAGAAAGGTATATTTCTAAATAAAAAAAATTGTGATCAGCGGCAAGTGTGATGTACGAGTGTGCGTTGCGCCTCAACGTAGAAGGCGTTGGGGAGAAGGGAGTGAGACAGCAGGGGAAGTGTTACCTAGCATGCCTTAACTGTCTGAGGCACATCCCTGAACAAGAAGCTTGGATAGTGAGGCCTCTGGTCAATCAGCCTTCTGAAGAATCATCAACTGTATCAAGTAAAGGTAAATATGTTCAGCAGTGTCTGCCCAGTTTCAGTGCCACAAACATGAAAAGTATCCTGTGCTTCTCACATAAAATTGATGTTTGAGTAGTAGATTGGAACACATGATGGTTGCAAAGTATATCTAAGTTATTTGTCTATCTATCTTTATCTTTATGTATACACATGCACTAATCAGGTTTGACTTTTCTAGACAAGACAAACACATTTCATACATTACCTATATATAAAAGTCACATTTGTCTGTGTTAGACTTACAATTGTTATTGTATTAAAGTTTTGAAAATTAGGAGAAACATTCAAGCCATGCAGTTAATGTGGGATATTACTTGGTGTTTGATGTTTGCAGGTGAGGGAGTAAGTCCCAAAAGAAGTAGTGAAGGTGAACCTTTGGCTCCTCCACTGCCTCGCTGCCGCCCCCAAGTCAAGGTTTTGGAACTCACCCATATTCAGCGCGAGTATGAATTGGTCCATGCCCGCCTGTTGTTACTTAAGACATTGCCTGATGTTCCTCTCTCTGGTAAGGTTTTTCATGTGTATTGCTTCTTCTGCATGAATTTTGAGTAATATACTATGTATTTCATGTATTTCAAAATTGTTCAAAGAGCAAATTTTATTTTTTACATACTTTCAGGAGGTCCTTTAAATTCTGCTGACACAATCAGCCTTTTGACTCATGCCAAACTGTTCCGTGAGGCTGTGCGGCTTGCAAGGTTGTTTGAGCAGCCAGTGGACCCAGTACTGAAGGGTCTGGCCCACACTTGCCTCCACCCTCCCTTGGTGCGGCCCCCCACACTGGAGGATAACAGCAGTAAGTTTCCTTTTTTCAATACTTGTGTGTTGGAATGTCTAATTGAAACAGGTCTGTAATGTTTACAGGTTTATGGTTCTGATTTAATCTTTTTCATAAGTGCTTATCACTTAAGTCAAGCTTCTGTTTTCAGTCATCAGTATTTTATAAACTGATTGAAATTAGATACTCCTGAGTTAGGGTTGCCATATGTTAACTGTAAAAATTCAACACCTGATATTGCAAAAAGCTGTAAATTAATTGAAGAAAATTCAATTTATATACCTTTGCTACTGTAACAAGGTCACAAGGCCACAAACAAGAAATCAACAATCCAGTGTGACGCCTGTATCAAGGCAGGTTAAAGAGAAAAGATTGGCGCACAGCATGAGGTGAGGCATGCGATGAAGGGAATGCTGGAAGCATTGATTCCATACAAGACCAATACACGGTACTCTTGAGTGAAACCAGACTAAAGCAGCTGCTACCTGGTAAACCCTTCCCCTTCCTCTCTCCCACCATTTCAACCTATAGTAATATGACATTTTTTTAAACAGTTATTGATGGAATCTGAAATTCCTGACATTTGAGGAATTTTAAAAAATCCCCTCTGGATGCAGATTTTGACATGTGAATTCCAGACATGTCTGAGAAAATCCAGACATATGGCAACCTTATCCTGAATGCCTTATTAGTAAATTCACAGTTCCAAATTGTCTTCATATTTTTCTCTCTTTGGAGTCTTCATTATAGGAAGACTAAAACAGGTGAATTTATCAAGAATAATTCTAAGAGTAAAAACACATTAACTATTGTTTATGAATCTTGCAGGAGAGGGTGGTGATAAGGATGTATGGTGGAAGACACTAAAGCAACTAATGGAGCAGGAAGAAAAAGGGAATCAGTCAGTGCTTCATTATGCTGTTGCCTCCACACTCCTGCAGTACTCAACATTATTACCGGCATGGCTAGTTAACTCATACAAGGTCAGAATGCCCGTGTTTCTTTATTTACTGAAGCAATATTTGCAGTAGGATTCATATGCAGTATGTGTTTAGTATGTGCTGCTATGCAACACAGCTGTGGTACTGATTCTCACCTCCCATGGGGCAATGTCAGCACAGTAAGCCTGACTTAGCCATATACCCCATGGTTCATTTGAACACACACACACACCTGACTTCTGATCTCTATAAAATTTCTGATTTGTGCACGGCAAAGGTAGTATTGTCCATTGCCTGAAAAACTCAATTCCTCTATCTATCAACTTGCTACAACCTTCCAGGCAACTATCCTCTTTTCTTGTGACACTCAACCGTCTCCCTCTTCTACACTGAATATCCTTAGTCTATCCTTTACTTATAATCTAAAATGAAAACTTCAAATCTCATCTTTAGCTAAAATAGTTTCTATTAAATTAGGCATTCTAGTCATCTCTGCTAGATTCTTCTTCTTCTCTCTCAAACTGCTAAAACTGTAGTACAGGGAGGGGCCTTATATGAAGTATGCTTCATATGTATGTGGAATTCTACTCATACAGCTCTTTTATACAGGGTGTAATCAGAAGCTTTTTGTCTTATTAACTCCTCTCTTCTGATAGACTGTCTGTCTTCAGCCTCATTCTCATTGCCATTGTGTTGCATCTCTTGCTATCTTCTAATGCTATTTTCATGTCAACTGGTCTTTTGACTTTGCTAACTGCATGCCTCCCTTCCTGTAGCCTCACTGCACAAAACTTTCTTCTTTCTCTCACTTCTGTTTTGTTAATCTCTTTTGTAAAAGTTGCTCAGCATTCTGTCATTTAGCTCTTTGGTAAACTCTGGAACTCCCTGACAGCTTCTATATTTCCACCTTCCAAAAATCTTACAAGAGAGAGATTTCAAGACTCTTATCCTCTGGTTTTGATTAAGGCATTTTACTCTTGTATGAAAACTGGTACTGTAGTGTCCCATCCTCTTTTTTCCCCATTGGCTGGTATCCTCCTACATGGAAAAAAAAAAAAAAAAAAAAAAAGTTTTACGTATGATCTACCAATACACCTTATATAATGAATAGGCTTATTTGCCTCTCACTTTTGTTAACTTGTATTAAATGTGCATAATATATAAAAATAGAAATACCATTGTACCAGATATGTGAAGTGTTACTTAGTAAAGTGAAAAGTCTGTTGACCATCATCTGTCATGTTAACAGGCACGCAACTGTGGTGAACTACTTCGTCTTTACGTGAGCCACGGCCTCCTGGAGGATGCAGTGCGACTTGCCATGCAGTACCTTGATGGAGTGTTGGGACAAGGCACTCAACAGGTGAGTTGAGGTGTTATGATGATGAATTGGTCAGTTGATACAATTTCACTGTTAATTTCTGCATGTGGATCATTAATTAGTTATGCAAGCATAACTGATGTCCTGCATCAGGGCCTGATATCAGAAATGGTTTATCTCTGTTACACCATAATGAAAACACCCCTATTTCCTACAGCTGATTATCTCGGTTGAACCAGATGCTTATGAACTTCTTTCCGAGGTATTTGAAGCTGCATTATGTCTGTACATTGACAACAGATCCTATGCATTTCTTTTAGGAATTTTTAATAGTAATTTTGCTATAACCCATAAATTGCAAGCCACAGCTCAGGCTGTAGGAATTTGAATATTTTTTCTTAAAGGTTCACATGATTGTACTGATAAATATGCTTCAATGGTGTGTGCTGGGAAGCCTATTAACTAATTTTTGTCCAGCTAGCATCACTTAACCTGTAAATTGTGACTTACATGATATGATGTAAAGGCTGTTTTTAAATTTGGTAGCCTATATTTCACTCATGTCTTGAAATAATATTTGGCAACTCAAAAGTGAGTCCATACTGTCTGCCTTACTACAATAAGTGCAAGATTTTTAACAATACAGTACAAGAAACTTTCACTTTACATTAGGCTATGTGGAAATAGTGCAGCATACTGTACAGATAAAAATAGATGAACCTGAATTACAAGTAAATCTGTATTGCATTTAGTGTTTTATCTAGCTATCCTCCTCCCCACCACAACAACTTGTATCTGTCTTATTGGCTCACTCATCACCACAACTATCCACATGTTAGTTCAAGAATGCTTGCAACTTCACTACTCCACCACCCCTGAACCCATGTATGTAATGAACTACTTGGTTCTCCTTTACTTTTCCATGCAATCTTTCATCTTACAACAGTAAAGATTATTTTTGAGAACTTAAAATTTCTATGCTGATAAATTATTGTGCACTATGGGGGCAACAACCAGAACCCTTCCTTTCACAAATACTAGAAATGAATCAACAATTATTTGTGATGTTTGTGAAACATGGTCTCAGAAATTTTGGGATATCACTGTATTTACTGATTTAAAAATTTCAGGTTGGATTAAGCACAGCATTGCATGCTGCTGCTCCCCCAGTGTGGCTGCCCTACACTGCCTTGGACAAGTTACTGCTGGAGCTTAGTGAGGTTCAGCATAACTATCAATACAGGAAGGTGAGTGCTGCGGTGATGTCTTGAATTCATTCATAATCATCTTGCTAGTTTAATCCAGACAGTTTTTATTTTCAGATGATGTAATAGCCTTTTACAACTTGGGAGTTTGTTACTACCATAAAAATTCCGTTTAGCCAATTCCCTGTCTATCTAACACATGGCATATCCTTTGTGTGTTGTGTGTAAAGAATGGATGATTACATTTGCTTTCCCTTCTCAGGTATTTTCTACCATCATTGAATGGAAGCTTCATGCATCACTCAGTAGGGAAATAGTATAATATGAATTAATGCCACTGTATCACCTTTGCAGCTGCGGGAAGATTTGCTGCAGAAACTACAGGTTTACAAGCAAGAACTAGTGCAAGTCTCTCACAATCGAGCAGTTTTCCTTCAAGGATGAAACCTTCTTGTATTGAATCCTCGTGTGTCGTGTAGCACAGCAATGCATCAAGATGGTGTTGAATTCTGCTTTATAAAGCAAAATATTTCAAAAGAACTGAGGCATTAAAAATAAGATGTTGCTGTGACACAAAACTTCAAGATTTATGTAATGATTTAAAAGATGAAGTATTTTGAAGTAAGTTTTTATCTTAGTTTTATTAAGATGAATTTAATGTACAGTGGTGCCTTGGGATACAAGCATCTCGCCTTGTGAGCAAATTGGGTTATTACAACAAAATACTTGGAAAATTCACTTGTGTTATGAGCAATACTGTGATTAACCCACATGGTTCCCACCACTGCATGATGAATCATACACACACACACACACACCACCCAAGCCTTGTTTTCCACACAGTATAAGTGCTTCTTTTTTTTTTTCTTTTTTTCTTTTTTTTGTGATATAGTGAGGGACTACTGTATATTATTTATAGTTATTAGAAAATTTCTTTAATTTTGCATAAAATACCATGTTAATTAATTTTTATATTGATATTTTAGGTGTGAAATGGATTCATTGGATTTCCATCATTTTAAATGGGGAAATTTGCTTTGAGATAGGTGGTTTCAGGATTTGTGCTGTGTTATAGAATGAATTAGATTTGCAACCTGAGATGCAACTGTACTACTTTAATAAAGAAACCAAATTTTTATTTTTGTTTGATCCTTCAATCAGTAGTATATGAAAATTTTAGAGTAAATATTGATTGAAAGCACGTATCAAGACTTGTATCTTATTTTTATTTTCTATTATTATTTTATTTTTATTTGATTTATTTACTTTCTCTCTCTCTCTCTCTCTCTCTCTTCCCCTTTGTAAGAAGGGAGGTCTGCCCAAGGGCAACAAAACTGACTAAACAAAAGACAGATGCCAGCTCAAGTGGGACTTCACATGTATGGGGATATTCCACTCACACAATTTCAGTAGATAGTGTGGAATCAAAAGCTTTTCATCTTATCAATTCCTCTTGTCTAACTGACTGTCTTCAATGTCTTTCTTACCTCAAGAATATTGCATCTCTTGCTATCTTCTGCTATTTTTCAGCCAACTGCTCTTCAGATCTTGCTAACTGCATGCTTCCCCTCTTCTTGCGACCTCACTGCACAAGACTTTCATCTTCTCACCTCTACTTTGTCCACCTCTCTAATGCAAGAGTTGACCAGTACTCTCAATCTTTCATACCTTTTTCTCAAATTCTGTAACACCCTCCCTGCTTCTGTACTTCCATCTTCCGATGACTTGACCTCATTCAAGAGAGAAGTTTCAAGACATAACTTTCTTTCAGCTAACTCTCTGCAACAAGACTGGCAAATGAGTGGGGCTCTTTGTTTACTCTCTGGGTAGCTTTCCCCTCTTACATAAAAGGAAAGTGCGAGAGTGAGGCAAAGGAATGAGATAAATGTTTTGAAACCTCCCTCTTAAATGAGTTCAGGTTATAGAAAAGTGAAAATACAGAAGCAGGCAAGGAATTCCAGAGCTTACCAGAGAAAGGTATCAATCATTGAAAGTACTGGTTAACTCATACATTAGAGAGCTGGACATAATAAGGGTGAGAGAAAGTATTTGTGCAGCAAGGTCATGGGAGGAGGGTAGGCTTGCAAATAGCAAGATCAGAATAGTTGGTATGAAAATAGCAGTAAAAAATAGCAAAAGATGCAGCATTGTGGTGGTGAGAAAGAGGCTGAGGACAGTCAGTCAGAGGAGATGAATTGATAAGATGAAAATCTAATAAGACAGTGAATGGAATCCCCACTATATGCAAAGTGTGTTCCATACTTCCCATTGTATTGCAACAGTTTTCTTTGAATAACATTATGAACACTATTGTATGTCATCAGCATATTATAGTATATCAGCCTCTGATAGGCAAACTAGCCTAACCTATTATATAACAAAGATCTGGCTCACTATATCCAAATGAGTGATAAGTTATGACATCTGAGACACTTGAAACTTTTATGATTTTCACACATTAACCCAACAAGAATTGTTAAGGTATGAAATGCATACACTTGAGAGGGAGGAATTTCTAACGCTGAAGAAAACTGAACAATACAGAAATACCAGGTGTGGAACAAATGGATAGAATAGCAAGGGACCTTTATCATGAATATGAGATCTGGGGCAAAGGAAAATCATCATGATCATAACCAACTGCAAACAATACAAAACAGTAACATAAATCAAAGCTACAAGCCTCTGAGGTACTGACCTGTGTATCTCCCAACAATAGACTTCAACTGATAGCATGCAGATTCCGAGGCTGGTATGATTACAGGTCGTTTGGTGTGCTTAGGCCCAAGCTCACCATACAATTGTGGAGCCTCCTTTCAGTCCTCTTGGTTCAATCTAAGAAACTTCATAAATGAATAATAAGCAACATTATTCAACAAAGAACTTCTGAGTAGCACTGCTTAATACAGCACTATTTGATATTAAATTTTACAGTATTCATAAGCCTCATTAGTCCATTTGCTAAGAAACATTCAACAATTATGTATGATATGGTATCTCCTTACTATCATTAATCAGAAAATTACTAGCCATTGTTCTTTTATCAAGAGTATATATATAATAATTTGTAATGCAGAAAGAGACCATTTGCAGGACATTACCCTTAATATATGATGTATCATAGTAATGGCACTCATCTCTCCTCCTATTGTCTTTATGCATAGCCAGTAGTTTTATGTATGGTAGCCAAGCAAATTAATATAAGAAAATACATGGCTGTTCCCGACCAAGGAGGGTAGCCAAGACAAGGCACACATCTTCCACATTCATACTATTTTCTCAGGCTCTAGGTTCCTGACAAAGAGAAGATACTCCTGTTCCCACCTGGCACAAATAGGTTTGAAACAAGGTTCCTTCATAGCAAATGCCCTTCCCTAGCACATCTATTTGCCCAACACCTGTATGAGACTATTCATGTGTGATACGTCCCTTGGAAGTGATAGAGCTATGTCATTTCTCACGTGTTCACAACTACTCTTTCATTCACTTCTTTCATGCACAATAATTTTCATTTATGTCAATCCTCTTCCCTACAAGACCTCCTTTACACTATTTGTCCATTCTTTGCATGGCCTATCTCACAAATTCAAATCTCATAGTTGATCTTATCAGCCTATCATCCTCTACTCCCTCACTATATCTAAACCAACTTAGCACACATTGTTCTGGCCATTCTGCCAAGTGTGGCAAAGACAGATATCTACCACAGGTATGTTAGCCAGACACCAGACTGGAGAACAATCTCATACAAAGGAACAATTCATCACGTTGAGGAAATAATATTTGCATTATATGTAGCAGGGATATGTGACAGCATGGCAGGATGGTAATCCTCTAGTCAGCATGGCTTATTACACACAGACAACAGAATAAAGATCAAAATAAACTACACAGATACATACTCAAATAGATAGTTTCTCATTCATATCATGCATCATAATCAAGCAGTTTATTCCTGCTGTTCTGATGCACACTGCCACAACTATGATGAGTTATAGCTTTATTAACTTATTAAATGAATACTACAATAATTAGTGAAGAAACTTAGCCACATTACTGTGATTGTGACCTCTCACAATTCCTGGACTACAATGGGGAGGAGGTTGGAAGAAAATAAAAAAATTGGATTTTAAGATGCATATTAAAGAAAGGGCAAGCAGTATCACAGAGGGCACATATGTTTACACTGCTCATAAATTATTAGTAAATTATTAGTCATTGTGTAAAACTTTCAAGCAAAACTGTCAACCTTGAAGCTATTTTTTTTAGATATAGACATATCAGTTCAACAACTGCTAGTAACATGTACTGGCCAAAATCCATTAATGTTATTACAATGTGAGTTTCAAGTACTATGCATATATCTGTTTATATATATATCATAAGATGACATACAATGTGAGGTACTGAGCTCCAGTAAAAAAAGACGTAAGTAAAGAAGAGTGATGCACGAAAAAAACTGGGCAGATATTTACACCATATTGTGTAACAAGTGTAAATTTTACTCTCTCAAAGGTATGATACATGTAATAATCAAACACAGAAAGTTTTATCAAAATTTTTCATAATCATATGCCATTATAATTTTTACTCAAGTATAATGATGTTCCAGTAACACAATACAAGCCACAGGAAAACAGCTTACAATGTTCCTTAAAGCTGCTCGTTTCCTTCATCCTTACATAGAGAACACCACCAGCATAGCATCCTTGTTTCTACACCAGCATAGCTCTCAGAAGGAAGATTAGCGTCCCACTTTGCCCAACTTTGTATCAGTTTTGGGATTGGCAGTAATTGTCTGCACAGCCACTATGCTCTCATTGATGTGGGTCTGGAGGTTACGCAGGTCGTGGATGTACATGAGACGCAGAGCTTTCCCAGCATTATTTAACACAGGGTCACCTGTCTCAAACCCCAAGTCAGCTTCAAAAATAGGGTACGCCTTTCCCTGGAAGAATTGGAGGAACAAATATAAAGATGATCATGTCTGCCACAATCTAAATTCCAAACTAATTCAAAATTTTATATACATCAATATGCAATAACATATCATTGTGTAAACACTGGTAAATATCACTGCATCAGAACATACAATTTTACACCCTAAAAATAGTGAATGTATGATGAACAATTGAAAGTCAGAATGCAGATAAATAAAAATGCATCAGAGGACATATAATTCCACACCCTAAAAATTGTGACTGAAAATAATCTGTGAAGTGGAAATGATTGAACAAACTCTATAAACCCATTGACTCCAATGATAGATGAAGTCAAGATACTTTATGAGAAAAATCACAGAACTTATAAAAAACAATCCTGATTAATAGAGGCAACAAAACTCACTATGATAGTCAAGTTAAATGAATAAAGAAGTTGGAGAAATATCCTGTAAGTGCTGGCAGTCATAACTAACTTCATGAATTATTTTTCTGCACTTTTTTTTACCAAGTATATCATGCAGTATGAATAAATTTTCACAAAATAAGGCACACACACACACACACACACACACACACACACACACACACACACACACACACACACACACCGCGTAGTGTAGTGGTTAGCACGCTCGACTCACAATCGAGAGGGTTGGGTACGAGTCCCGGCGCAGCGAGGCAAATGGGCAAGCCTCTTAATGTGCAGCCCCTGTTCACCTAGCAGTAAATAGGTACGGGATGTAACTCGAGGGGTTGTGGCCTCGTTTTCCCGGTGTGTGAAGTGTGTTGTGGTCTCAGTCCTACCCAAAGATCGGTCTATGAGCTCTGAGCTCGCTCCGTAATGGGGAAGACTGGCTGGGTGACCAGCAGGCGACTGAGGTGAATTACTCACACACACACACACACACACACACACACACACACACACACACACACACACACACGGCCCGGTAGCTCAGTGGTTAGAGCGCTGGCTTCACAAGCCAGATGACCGGGGTTCGATTCCCCGGCCGGGTGAAGATATTTGGGTGTGTCTCCTTTCACGTGTAGCCCCTGTTCACCTAGCAGTGAGTAGGTACGGGATGTAAATTGAGGAGTTGTGACCTTGTTGTCCCGGTGTGTGGTGTGTGCCTGGTCTCAGACCTATCCCAAGATCGGAAATAATGAGCTCTGAGCTCGTTCCGTAGGGTAACGTCTGGCTGCCTCGTCAGAGACTGCAGCAGATCAAACAGTGAATTACACACACACACACACACACACACACACACACACACACACACACACACACACACACACACACAGTTTCCCGTGAAGATGTGTTGAGACTTGGAACAGTTTGAGTGAGGAAGTGGTGTCAGCAACGAGTGTGCATAGTTTTAAAGAAAAATTGGATAAGTGTAGATATGGAAACGGGGCCACACGAGCATAAAGCCCAGGCACTGTAAAACTACAACTAGGTAAATACACACACACACACACACACACACACACACACACACACACACACACACACACACACACACACACACACACACACACACACACACACACACACACAGTTTCCCGTGAAGATGTGTTGAGACTTGGAACAGTTTGAGTGAGGAAGTGGTGTCAGCAACGAGTGTGCATAGTTTTAAAGAAAAATTGGATAAGTGTAGATATGGAAACGGGGCCACACGAGCATAAAGCCCAGGCACTGTAAAACTACAACTAGGTAAATACACACACACACACACACACACACACACAAGGCCCGGTAGCTCAGTGGTTAGAGCGCTGGCTTCACAAGCCAGATAACCGGGGTTCGATTCCCAGGGCCGGGTGGAGATATTTGGGTGTGTCTCCTTTCACGTGTAGCCCCTGTTCACCTAGCAGTGAGTAGGTACGGGATGTAAATCGAGGAGTTGTGACCTTGTTGTCCCGGTGTGTGGTGTGTGCCTGGTCTCAGACCTATCCCAAGATCGGAAATAATGAGCTCTGAGCTCGCTCCGTAGGGTAACGTCTGGCTGTCTCGTCAGAGACTGCAGCAGATCAAACAGTGAGTGAATACACGCACACACACACACACACACACACACACACACACACACACACACACAAGAAAATTACAAAGACCAAAGATGGCAAGGAGCACATACTACAAACAAACCCTCCCTGTCTCTTTGGTAAGTCAACACCAAGCCTGAGTGAGTTTGGTAATGGTGGATGAAAATAAAGAATGAGAAAAGTAACACTGAAAAGCAAATAATGATAAAGATTAAAGTGACAATTATAACATAAATAACAATCAGTGTGTGTGTGTTGCCACCATCGCCAGTCACTGTTACTCTGAGAAAGTCAGACAGTTAGCAACACCACACTGATAGCATGCCATAAAAATCTAAGGAACTATCAATTACAATCTAAAGATAATAAAGAAGCACTAAAATACAATTGCCACCATGGTGTAGGAAAACTGAATAATAATACTTTGAGTTAGGAGTAAATGGACAAACACAGGAAGTGAGAAAATGCAAAATTAAGTAATAAAGGGAGAAAGCAGAGAAAAGGACAAAAATAAAGGAATTGAGGAGTGATACACAGCAGAATTCACAAACAGTCATTCTTTACACTATTTACTATGAGGATTTAAGGTGTGCCTAACTCTGGAAGATTTATATCATACTGAAAAAAAATCTTCTTACAAAAAAATTTATTCTACTGATCATGCCCTGTTCACCAACTTGTTAGTCAACTCTGTCATACACTACAATTTTCAGTGACAGAACTTACCTGGTGAATCACTTCACCGGGATTCTGCATGGCCTCCGCTGAGAGTCTAGATGTAATCAACTTACTAATAGCCTTGAGGGTCACCAAGTGGTCAGGGTGTTGAGTGACTCCAAGCTGACTTGCAAGTCTGTTAACTCCATCTGTGTGTAGGAAGACAAGAAAATGTCAAGCAAAAAAAGATAAAGACAAGAAATGTACATACATAAGAATAATTCTTGTCCTTTTAGCAGATATCAAGAGATTCTTTTAGAGAAAATTGACAAATAAAATGAACAATTTCTTTTATTATTACCTGACATATACACTGAAGCTCTATTTAGGAAAATGAGGGGATACATTTATCTATTTATTGTCTTACCTAGTTTTTCTTTTATGCAGGAAGGAACCAGTTAAGAGCAGAAAAACTGTGATTAAAAAAGGCCTGCTGAGATGCTGGTCACCAAACAGGGGCAGAAGAGTTAACTAAATGAATGAAAAAAATGTCTTGAAACCTCCCTTTTGAATTAATTCAGGTCATAGGAAGGCAGGCAGGAATTTCCAGAGTTCACTAGATGAAGGGATGAATCAATGAGAGTGTTTTTGATATGTTTATGACAACAGTAAAAGTTTCACCAAATCTCTGAAAAGAAAATGACCAAGAACTGGTAAGAAAAGCCAGATCCAGGGGTGTGGAGTCAGATTTTCAAAAGTCCGACTCCGACTCCAGTAAATTTAAATGTTGCGACTCCGACTCCAGGAAATTTGAAGGTTGCGACTCCGACTCCGACTCCGTTTTATTTTTTACAGTACAACGATATAGTCTATTTTTTTTTACATGAGGGATGGTGGCCAAGGGAAAAGATTAAACAAAAAGCCCGCTAGTTGCCACACTTAAATAAGACGAAAGTTAAGACAATCAATACTTACATATTTTCGAGTCAATCCATAATAAAAGTGTACTTGACGATTATATAATTATCATAAATTAATAAAAATTTTCTTTATATGTAGTGCTTGATTGGACACATCCTCCACAAAGTCAATTTCTCCCAATTTGTAGGAATTTCCAATCTCCATGAAGTGGAATCTTTACTCGAAAATTCATCACGTAAAGGAGTCGGAGTCGCTCATATTTTTACCGAGTCCGCCTGCGACTCTGAATCCGACTCCGACTCCGGCCAAAAGTAGCCGACTCTTCGACTCCTCGACTCCGATTCCGACTCCACACCCCTGGCCAGATCACCAGTAAAGCAGCCTTGACAGAAGCCATATTGACAATCAGAGGACTATGAAGTGACAGATGTTTAAGAATCTTCCTATTAAGGATAAATTCAAAGACTTTAGATAAGCTACAGGCTGGTAGTTCTAGGGATTAGAATGGTCACCCTTTTCAGGAACAGCCTGAATGTAGGCAAACTTCCAGCAAGAAGGATAGGTAGACATTTTTGGAAGAGTTTGGCCAGGCAAGGTACAAGCACAAAGGCACAATTTTTGAGAATAATAGGAGAGACCCCTTCAGGTCCATAAGTCTTCCTAGGATTTAGGCCATGCCTCAGGTTTAGGCATGAAAAACATCATACCAAAATTATTTCATTAAGCAGCATGAAATAGTCAAAGGGAGAAGGGGAGGGATTCCAAGGTAGAGTCATTAGCAAAGGTTTGAGAGAAAAGTTCAGCTTTAAAGACAGATGTGATAGTAGTCGTGCCATAAGGATGATATAAAGGAGGGAAAGATGAAGAGGGAAAATTATTGGAGAAGTTTTTTGGCCAGATTCCAAAAGTCTTGAAGGGAGTTGGATTTTGAAAGATTTTGGCATTTTTATCAATAAAAGAGTGTTTGGTAAATTGGAGAACAGACTTGGAATGATTCCGAGGTGAAATATAAAATGCATGAGATTTAGGTGATGGAAAGCTCAAGTACCTTTTGTGAGCAACCTATCATGTATAGAAGCTGTGTTAAACCAAGGTTTGGAAGGTTTAAGTTGAGAAAAAGAATGAGGAATGTATGCCTTCATGCCAGACACTATCATCTATGTGATACACTCAGCACACAGAGATGGGTCTCTGACACAAAAATAGTAATCATTCCAGGGAAAATCAGCATAATACCTCCTCGGGTCCCCCAACACGCAGAGGCGAAATGCCAGAAGCATCTCCACTTTGGGGGATCCTGAGGAGGGTCTGGAGAAATGGAGAAGATGGGTAAGAACATAAACAGAAGGTTTAGAGGTAAGGAAAAGGTTAAGAATGTTGGCCATGTCTCTAAGACAATCAAGAATATGAGTAAAGTGTTGCACAGTTGCTCTAGGTCATGGAGGATAGAAAAGTTTAAGGTTAGTTCACCAAGATGATCAGTGAAGAGAAAGGAAAGCCAAAACTGGTGGTGAACACTGAAATCTTCATGAAATGATAAAGAGATAAAATGTGCTCCACTCTGGAAGTTTGTCAGAGAATTTCCTACAGTCAGAGGAGTTATGGGACATGTAGACAGTACACAGATAACTTTAGTTAGAGCTCGTGACTTTTGAGCTGAAGCCAGATGGTGGAAAACTCTGAAGATTCAAGAGTATGGGCACAAGAGCAAGTCAAATCATTGTACACACAGACACAACATCCAGCTTTGGAACAAAAATGAGGATAGAGAAAGTACGAGGAAACAGAAAAGGGACTACTGTCAGTTGCCGCAGATACTTGTGTTTCAGTGAGGAAAAGAAGATGAAGTTTAGTAGAGGAGAGGTGATGTTCTACAGACTGAAAATTAGATCTAAGACCACAAATGTTGCAGAAGTTAATGAAGGAAAAGTTGAGGGGGGTGTCAAGACATTTATTGTCAATACCGAGAAAGCAGTCCAACCTGAGAGCATTTATGGTCCCCTCCATAGAAGAGGGACACCGAGGCTAGTGTTGGAGTCACTATTTTTTCATTTTAAGTGAAAGATGTGTGTGTGTGTGTGTGTGTGTGTGTGTGTGTGTGTGTGTGTGTGTGTGTGTGTGTGTGTGTGTGTGTGTGTGTGTGTAATTCACTTCGGTCGCCTGCTGGTCACCCAGCCAGTCTTCCCCATTACGGAGTGAGCTCAGAGCTCATAGACCGATCTTCGGGTAGGACTGAGACCACATCAACACACAACACACACCAGGAAAGCAAGGCCACAACCCCTCGAGTTACATCCCCTATCTATTTACTGCAAGGTGAACAGGGGCCACACATTAAGAGGCTTGCCCATTTGCCTCGTCGCTTACCGGGACTTGAACCTGGGCCTCTCGATTGTGAGTTGAGGGTGCTAACCACTACACTACGCAGGTATGTGTGTGTGTGTGTGTGTGTGTGTGTGTGTGTGTGTGTGTGTGTGTGTGTGTGTGTGTGTGTGTGTGTGTGTGTAGTAAGTGCATGTAGTTTTGTAAGCACTTACTACACACATACAATCTTCACTTAAAATAAAAGAATGGTAACTCCACCACCAGTCTTGGAGTTCCCTTCTGGGGAGGAGACTATGACTTCAATTGTATTATTCAATAATTCTTCATTGGGATTTCATTATTAACACTTCCACATTTAAGGCTCTAAAATTCCATTTCATACTGACAGAATACATATATCACAATTACTCTCTTAAATCTTCCATCATGAAATTCTTCAAGAAATAAACACTAACAAAATAGCAAATGAACCCCTTCTGATGTATGCCTTTTAACACTTCAATAAATAAATCCAGAAACAATGAGAGCAAATGAAAAAGAAGACTTGCCTCTAAACTCTGGACTCTGAAAGTCCAGAGCGTCCAGAGGGTTGGTGTTGACCATCTTCGGACCTGACTTCTGCCGGTTCCGAACATTCTCTGCTGTTTCACTCTTATACGTGTCCACTGAAAAGTACAATAAAACAAGTGAATGAATGAATAACAAAAACTAAAATATATTACCCAAATTAGCTCAAGAAAAAAATAAATAAATAAAAAATCCAAAAAGATTACTTGACAAAAAAAGAGAGAGAATCATACCATTGTCACCGTATTCAAAGCGCACCGCCAGTCCAAGCAGCCAATCTAGGACAGCCGCACGCTCATTGGGATTGATAGGACAATTGAGACTGCCCAAATAACGGCGATACCCTGTGGCCCAGTCTTTCTCCTCCACAGCCTTCAAGGCTCCTCGGTCTTCAATCTTGTAGTGACGGATCTTCTGGTCCTCAAGCCACACCACAAGGTCTCGAAAACTCTTTTCATCTGAGAAAAGTGTTTTGATGAAAGTACTGTAACATACTGTTATTAATGATCAATAATGTAACAAGTATATAAATAAGTAAATTAAGTGATGTCTTCCTTGCAGTAATTTTGTAAGTGACAGCCTATATTTATTGGAGATGAATTAAAGTTCCTCTATAATTAAACTCAAGGTAGTGATATTACATTGGTGGCACAATAATCATATTGGTGTTCAGGTAACCAATAAAAAAATATATATATATACCCTGCTGTTACTGCAGCTGTCACACTGGTAAGGCCATGTAACAACTGCCTGATTAACAAGTGAGATTGGGTTAGATTAGGTTCAGTTAAGTTAGAGTCTGCAGGAGTCTTAAGAAGCGATTTTCAGATCAGAAAAGCCCCCACATCAAGAGTACATTAGTGTCCTTGATGTGGCCATGAGTCTACTGGAAATATGTATTCTGTGATAATGAGGTGAATACCTGGAACAGTCCCTCAGGTACAAAAGTAAATGTCAATGCAGTCATTTCTAAAATAAATGGGAAGCTCTGTGGTAACATTATTCTCTGAAACTGCAAACCTGTCACCTGCAGCCAAACTCGTGCCGGCAGCACCACAGCTCAATACCCCATTACTCGCCCACGCCCACATTCACACCAGCATGTTCAGCACAATGCCGTCACATTCCAGCCTATGGCGCCACCAGAGTGCCATGCTGATCCAACAACCGGTAGTGTAGCGGCATCACCCTGCAAGCGGTGCCAAGAGTGATCCACTGTTACCATTCATTCTTTACATTACCGTTCACGTGGAAGTTGTCTGGGTTCATGTAGTCCAGAGCCGTTAGCTTCCTTCTGAACATTATTGCAGCGATGTCCGGACACACTTGACACGGAACACTTGCAGGCTTCACCAACTTGTCCTCCTGGCACTGGCAGGGTAACACCAAAGCCTCTGCTGACACGCCGCCCAGCTGTCTGTCTGTCTGTGTCTGCTGTCGCTCGGCCGCGCCGTCACCTCTCCAACGGGTCTTTTCAGCCTGTACAGTGAGTGCATACGAAAGATTCTATAGTATATATTTATGTATCTTCCTTGGTGCACACTTGTATCTTCACTAAATTTATGTGTACCTTGCAATGGTACTTTTGTAAATAAAATTTAGGTAGAGCATTTGCACAGTAGACTACAGAGTGGACTGGGTATGGTATTGCACGTGCACGTACAAAATTAAAAAGGGTGTGGTATACCTATATAGTGCACGTGTAGTGAAATGGTATGTTGTGGTAATGTACGTGCAGAATAGAGTGGGCATGCACTTGGTGGTACACGTGCAGTGGAGTGGGTGTGGTAGTGCACGTGCATGCAGAGTGGAGTGGGTACTGCACGCGTGCAGATCGAGTGGAGTGGATGTTGTAGTGTACGTGCAGTGGAGTGGGTTTACGTTAGTGGACGTGTAGAGTGGAGTGGATGTATGGTAGTGCACGTGCAGTGGATTCGGTTTACGGTATAGTGCACGTACGTGCAGATCGAGTGGAGTGGGCGTGGCAGTGCACGTGCAGAGTGGAGTGGGTGTGGTCGTGCACTTGGAGATAGTAGGCGTAGTAGTGCACGTGGAGAGTTGAGTGGGTGTAGTAGTTCACGTGGAGAATGGAGTGGGTGTGGTCGTGCACGTGCAGATCGAGTGGAGTGGGCGTGGTAGTGCACATGCAGAGTCGAATGGCTGTAGTAATACATGTGGAGAGTGGAGTGAGTGTGGTCGTGCACGTGCAGGGTGGAGTGGGCGTGGTAGTACACTAGGAGAGTGGAGTGGGTGTGATCGTGCACGTGCAGAGTGGATCAATCGGTGGGTGTGGTAGTGCACATGCAGAGGGGAATGGGTGTTGTAGTACACGTGCAGAGTGAAGTGGGTGTGGTAATGCACGTACAGAGTGGAGTGGGCTTCGATGTCCACTTGCAGAGTGGAGTGGGCATAGTAATGCACGTGAAGAGTGGATTACGTGGGTGTGGTCGTGCACATGCAGAGTGGAGTGGTCAATAAAATGTGGTGGTGCACGTGCAAAGTGGAGTGGGTGTGGTCGTGCACGTGCAGAGTGGAGTGGTTGTGGTGGTGCACGTTCAGAGTGGAGTACGTGGGTGTGGTAATGCACGTGCAAAGTGGAGTAGTTGTGATGGTGCACGTGCAGAGTGGAGTGGGTGTGGTCATACACGTGCAGAGTGGAGTGGTTGTGGTGGTGCACGTGTAGAGTGGAGTGGGTGTGGTCGTGCACGTGCAGAGTGGAGTGGTTGTGGTGGTGCACGTGCAGAGTGGAGTGGGTGTGGTAGTGCACGCGCAGTGGAGTGGGCGTGGTAGTGCACGTGTAGAGTGGAGTGGGCGTGGTAGTGCACGCGCAGTGGAGTGGGCGTGGTAGTGCACGTGTAGAGTGGAATGGGTGTGGTCGTACACGTGCACGGAGAATGGAGTGGGAGCTAGTGGTAGTGCACATGGAGAACGGATCCGAGTAGGTGTTGTGCACGTGAATAGTGGAGTGGGTGTGGTCGTGCACGTACAGATCGAGTGGAATGGGAGTGGTAGTGCATGTAGAGAGCAAAGTGGGTATGGTAGTGCCCGTAAAAATGGAGTGGGCGTGGTAGTGCACATGGAGTGGAGTGGGTGTGGTCGTGCACGTACGGAGTGGAGTGGGTGTGGTGGTGCACGTGCAGAGTGGAGTGGGCGTGGTAGTGCACGTGTTCGGAGAGTGGAGTGGGCGCGGTAGCGCACGTAGAGAGTGGAGTGGGTGCTGTGCACGTGAAAAGTGGAGTGGGTTTGATCGTGCACGTGCAGATCGAGTGAAGTGGGCGTGGTAGTGCATGTGGAGAACGGAGTGGGTGTGGTAATGCTCGTGCAAAATGGAGTGGGCGTGGAAGTGCATATGCAGTGGAGTGGGCGTGGTAGTGTACGTGCATAGCGTGGATGTGGTAGTGCACGTGCAGAGTGGAGTGGGTGTGGTACTGCACGTGCAGAGTGGATTGGGCGTGTTAGTGCAAGTGCAGATTGGAGTACGTGTGTGTGGTAGTGCACGTGGAGAGTGCATGGAGTACGTGAGCGTGGTAGTGCACGTGGAGAGTGGAGTACGTGGGCGTGGTAGCTAGTGCACGTGGAGAATGGGCGTGGTAGTGCACGTGCAGAATGGAGTGGGTGTGGTACGTACGTAGTGCACGTGCAGAGTGGAATGGGCGATGTAGTACACGTGCAAAGAGGAGTGTGTGTGTAGTAGTGCACGTGCAGAGTGGAATGGGCGTGATAGTGGACATGGAGAGTGGAGCTAGTAGGGTGGTGCACGTGCACAATGGACTGGGTGTGGTAATGCACGTGCAGAGTGGGGTGAGTGTGGTAGTGCACATGCAGAGTGGAATGGGCGTACGTGGTAGTGCACATGCAGGAGTGGGCATGGCAATGCACGTGCAGAGTGGAGTACGTGTGTGTGGTAGTGCACGTGAAAAATGCATGGAGTATGAGCGTGAAAGTGCACGTGCAGAGTGGAGTACAGGCGTGGTAGTGCACGTGAAGAGTGGAGTACGTGGACGTGGAAGCAAGTGCACGTGGAGAGTGGAGTGGGCGTGGAAGTGCACGTGCAGAGTGGAGTGTATGTGGTATTGCATTTACAGAGTGGAGTGGGTGTGGTAGTGCACGTTCAAAGTAGAGTGAGTGTGGTAGTGCACGTGCAGTGGAGTGGGCGTGGTAGTGCACGTGCATGGCTGTGGTCGTGCACGTGAAGAGTGGAGGGGAAGTAGGTGGTCGTGAACGTAGAGAATGGAGTGGGCGTGGTAGTTCACGTGGAGAGTGGAGTGGGCGTAATAGCTAATGCACGTGCAGAGTGGAATGGGGGTGGTAATGCACGTGTAGAGTGCATGGAGTGTGTGTATGTGTGTACGTGTTAGTACACGTACGTGTAGAGTGGAATGGAGTGGAAGTATATATATATATATATATATATATATATATATATATATATATATATATATATATATATATATATATATATATATATATATATATATATATATATATATATATATATATTGCACTGCCAGAGTGGAAGGGGCGTGGTGGTACGTCTGCAGACTACGTGGTGGTGCAGTACGTACATAGTGGAGAGCGGGGACTATAATAATTGTGCATGTGTAAAGAGAACAAGGATTGCATACGCACGTGCGGCCGGAGTATTGTGGGCGTGGTAGTGATACTCACGTGGAGTGTTGTGGGTGTCATGTTGCAGGAATGTACGTCCTAGCTACTACGTTATGGAGTGTTGTGACATGGTGACGTGGGAGTGGTACTCCTCCTGCAGTATGTCAGGTGGGTGTTGAATGTTGATGTTTGAATTGTGGGCATGGTTGTGTACCCCTAGTGGGAGGGTGGATTTACATGCGGCAAAGTGGAGGCCTGGTGGTGCATGTGATGATAATAAAGAACTGCACGTACGTAAAATTTATTTGAGGTCACGCCATATCACCATGTCGCGGGTGGCGGCTGATTGGCCTCAGGTTCCATGCAAAACATTAACTGTTATGTGTTGAAGTATATTATAGTTTACAAAAAGGAACTTAAGGTGTATCACTTATTGTTAAACGTCGGGGAACATGATATGAATGAATTATTCTGTCATTGACAATAAAAGAAAAAAAAAAAAGTCATTAATAAGATTTGAGAGTTGACATAATTTTAGTACTTCTTCTTTTCTTCATATATAAGTAGCAGTCTTGAACTTTTGAATAATTTTGGATCACAATGGTTCATAATGTTTATATTGTATATTGTGATCTTAATTTAACAATTAATCTTACAGGCTTACTAAATGTAATTATAGACTGTGTTGTATATTGGTGTGGTCAATAAACCATGTATCTATCTATCTATTTGTAATGAAATGGGAGTTGTGGTTAGGCGGTTTTTAATTGAATGAACGTGTTAAGTAAGCGTGTGGAGTGGCGTGGGCTTAGCAATGACTATCGTGTGGGCGTGGCGGCGCGTTAGTTTATAGTGATGTGAGCGTGGTACTGCATATGAACTGGCATGGGCGTAGTTTGAGTGCCGTGGACGGCGGTGGCGTGAAAGGGTGGCAGATCGTGTGGCGAGGAAGAAGCGTCAGGCGGAACACGTCCTGCTGGCAGCTTGTGTTTGAGCGGGAGGCTGAGGCGAGAGGGAGTAGCCGCGGGAGGGAGGGAGGCAGGGAGCAGCAAGAGGCTGTGGAGGAGGCAGTCAGGCAGGCGTGTGTGTGTGCCCTCCCTCCCTTCCTCCCTCGCACCACCACCACCAGTACTACCACTACCACCACCGTCACCACCACCGCCTTCTTCTCAACTATAAACCCTCTGTACAGCCCTCCTCCGTGAGTACCCCAGCACCCTGCAGCACGTGTCCGGCCCGCGCCACGCTCCCGCCCGTTGTTCTGTGTGTAGCAATACGAATGTTACATATTATACTGAAAAATAAGTGAAAAGCAAAAGGACTTAGTGATCAGACTGGGTCCATGCTCCCCCCCTTCCCTCTCCCGCTCCTCTCATTTCGCTACATTTTTCTCTCGTTTTCGTTGGTCTCAGCTCTCGTGTGATGTGTCTGTACGCTGCCCTATCGCCAGTGATTCCGGGGGCTGAAAATCGCTAAGAATGTGATGCAGGATTTGTATTAATTTGAATTTTTGTTTGGTTTGACATTGTCAGTTCCTATCGTCCCGGTGTCTGTGAGCTTCAGTCGGGTAAGGGTGGCCGATCCAATATGGCTGCCGTCCGAAGCCTTGGAGAGATGCCGTTTATTTTTCCCCCGTTTCCTCCTGCTCAGTCACTCTTTTGATCACCGTATAGTCGTGGTGACTTTCTAGACATATCAGTGGCCCTATTCATAAGTGTCTATACGGCGTTAGGTGTGAGATTGGCGGTGAGAATCGAGGTTTTAGTGGTGGCTCCCTCCCCTTTGTTTCGATCTGGCGAGCTGTAGTACGAAATGAACAAGTTTGTGGCTGCGTTATATTCGGAGGTAAAACAACCTCCCTCTCCCTCCTCCTGCTCAAAACTTTTCATTCATGTTTGCCGCGCTTCCTCATGCTACAGCTGCGCTTTCACAGATCTTCGTCCCATTTTTTAAAAAACAAACGGAATTCTGAGGGAACGTCAATAATGTTTGAAATTTGCTGTGAATGTTGTGGTCAAGAGGCTGGGGAGGTAGGAGGGAGATGAGCAGGGAAGTGAAGACAGAAGAGGCCGGAATAAGGATAACATCATCCACGAAATATAACTATAGTACTCTATCTTAGCGCTCAATCATTTGTCGAGGCATGGCTTAATCTTGCTTTATCGCATTTAGTTCAGCATATATTCAAGAAGAGAGGTGATGTTTAGCAGGCTGCCGTAGTGAGCCCTGGCCTCTGTAATGGCTATGGGTTCCGTCGTGAGCTTGAGGATAAATGGTATATCTTATAAAAGATCACGGGAATTACATAACGCCTACCTACACAACTAGATATAACGTACATGACTAAGGTGACTAAGGTGTTAAGCTGTGGTCATTTTGATGAGCGGTTTAATGAATATTTCGATTTCGTATAATGAAAGGAAGAGGAAGCCGATGCCATTTATCTATCGAACAATGTAGGGTAGACCATTCCGCTTGATATCGACGTGAAAAGATCCCTGTCCTAGTCTCCCGCTACCTGCAGCTCATGTCAGATTTTCGAAAACGTGTGATGTGCTGAAAATGGGAAAGGCTTGTTTGAAGAAAGAACGAACCAAAATGAAAACTGAAAATGCGGAGTGTCACTAGCGACGTGTGGCATCGGGCAGCGGCAGCACGGCACGGGGGAGGGCAGGGAGGGGAAATCTCATTTATACGAACTGAAATAAAAACTGACCAACGCGTGTGAAAATCATACCGTGTTTTGACATTTTTCTTTTGAAGTTTTCGACACTTAATAGTGAAAATGGTACACGAGGAATGTGTAGGCTGTGTCTGTGGCCCACTACTATGTGTTGTGAACATCTCAATGGTTGACTGTTTCTCAAAACTTGTGTTATTTACGCTTAACACATGAATGCTGTATCACCTGTTGAGCTTTAATTATTTCGCCGCTACTACTACTACTACTTAGGTAGGGATACTTCAATCATTTAGACAAGGGTAAATCCAATAGTAGCTCCTTTCGTATTCTATTCCTTTCCTTCTCCAGGAGCTGGTGGGAAAGCGGATTTTTCGGGTGTGGGAGGCCAAATTTGAAAAATTTAGAAAACGTCAGAAGTATAAGGAAAATAACGCCGCCTCTGGACGAAATACCTAAAAAAAAAAAAAAAAAAGTCTACACACGTCTCCCTCTACGGCCTACGCTGTCGAACTTTTTGCAGTCACTAATCTTGCTAATCCGTTCCCACCATATCTCTGTATTTACTCTCCAAACTGGTAAAATTGAAGTTTAACCCGATACATTCTATCTTGTTTTTCCTCTATACCCAACAAGCATGGAGATTTAGTGGGAAAATACTACAAAGTAGGGGGTTATGATGGCAGAAGACAAATTTGGGTAATTAAAAGTCTAAGGATGCGAAACCATGTTTTGAAAATGAAGGGAAATTTGTAACCTAACCCATCTTAACCTGAACTAAGTGGAGGCATTGACTCCCCGATAGGTCCCCCTTTAAGGACATTAACCTAACATAACCTGAGGGGACTTTGGCCCCTTCCCCTCGGACAGTCCCTTCAAGGATGCTAATCTAAGCTAACCAGACATAATCATATAGTTTGATTAGAAGTGCAAGGCCCAGAATGTGGTTTGTCAACTTCCTCTTCCTCATCTTCAAATGGTATTGGTGCCACTGAGTGTTCAGCACTTTAAATTTTGGTAGAACATTGTGCAACCGTAAAAAAATGCACATCAAAGTTGTCTTGTTTGTGAAACTACAATAAAATGTCAGTATTTAAATTAATGTCCACTGTATTCAGCTACCATTGTCATGTTGGGTACCTGTGCAGTTAGCTGGCTGACTGCTGTGATTATCATGTATACATGTGGTAATTTGATAGAAATAATGGAGATATTCAATGACATTCTCATATTCAAAAGAGCTCTCATTGGCTGAACAAAAGAGAGAGTATGTGCAATTCTATACTGGAAGCCAACATACTAAGACATATTACACTATTTTAACAATTAAGTTGCATTGGCAAGGATGTGGAATTTGTGGTGCAATGCAATGCAAGATGGATCACATTACTGTAACATAACTATGCTTTACCCTAAAACAAAATCCCACATACATATTGTAGACTGATTATTCATAACCATATGTGCATAATTTAGCTGCTCCATGAGGAGCTTCTATCAGTAAGATTTACTGAAGCAATTCCCTAGAACTTGATGCCCTAATTTTGTATTTAGTAATATTACTAGAATTATTAGAGGAAATAAAGCTTGGCTGCTAGTAAACTAGTGCATCAAATCAAAGTGGTATATACTTAGCAGGACAAAATGTCATCTGGAGGGGAGCCGCCCACTTCCCAGTCCTTTACCCCATTTTGGATTGCCGGCCCGGGATCTCCCTCCACTCCTGTGGTGGGCAATCCTGTGGCCAACCCTGTTCCACCCACGGATCTGGCCTCACTTGGTGGAGCCGGAGTGGCTAGCTCTGTACCTTCAGCCATGTCCCAAGACATCACCACCATGGCCAATGCTGTGCCCCATGATGACTTCACCAATGGCCTAGGTGAACCTTCTGCCCCTCCTCCACCCCCTGAGTCACAACAACCACAACAACAACAGCAGCAACAACAGCAACAACAGGCAGCAGTAAGTATGAAGACTCTCTCTCTCTCTCTCTCTCTCTCTCTCTCTCTCTCTCTCTCTCTCTCTCTCTCTCTCTCTCTCTCTCTCTTGTGAAATAAAATATTGTGATGCTTCATTTTGTTTATTTATTATTATTATTATTATTGTTATTAATATTATTACTATCATCATCATTGTCATTATCATCATCATCATTATTATTATTATTATTATTATTATTATTATTATTATTATTGTTATTATTATTATTGTTAATATCATTATTATTATTATTTATTTTCATCTTTGTTTTTATTTATTTTTGTTTAGTTCTATTTTATTTGTTTTGTTTTATTTTATTTTATTTATTTTTTATTTTATTTATTGTAATAAGGAATTTGACTGTCTTTCAGCCTTCAGAATCTCCTACCATTGTGAAGACTCAGCCTCCAGACCCTCCTTCTCTTGAGGCTACACAGGTACAGACTGTTCAGGTACAAGCTGTTCAGGTGCAGAGAGCCCAAGTCCAGGCTACTCAGGTGCAGGTCACTCAGGTGCAGGGTGGACAAGTAGTACAGGGGAGTGGAGGGACAACAGAAGTGAGGGTGGTGGAAGGTACCAATCCTCCAGCATGCTCCAGTGGTGCACCAGCACAGTTCTTTCACACAACTGTGGAGCCAGAGGCTACAGAAGTTCAGGAGACACTAGAAAAGAAAAAAATCAAGGTTCAGCGAAGAAGACTCTCCCCATCACATCGTGAGATGATTATAGACTTGGTGTTCAATGAGAAGAAGACGTCCAGGGAGGTGAGTGAAAATAGGGCAGTGGGAGTGAAGTGCTTCCATCTTTGCTTTTTGTATTTTGTTATGATTTTATATTTGAAATATAGTACATACCAACATTATGGAAACTTAATTTGTCCATAAAGAAACAATGGGGTTTATTTTTACAGGTTGCTCGATATATGGGACTCCCACAGTCCACAGTTATGTCAGTGGTACAAGTATTCAAGAAGGAGCATCGCATCCACAAGAAGACAGCCACCGGACGCAAGCGACGTCTAACCACAGCACAAGAGTTTCAGCTATTTGAGATGTCACAGGAGAGGGACAATATCTCTGTAGATGAGATCCGCACACGATTCTTACAGCTCTTCCCGGAGTTTGGTCATATCTCTAAAACCACCATCTACCGGACTCTGGAGAGAGGCAAGGTAGTGAAGATGTATGTGTAATAGGCATATTATATGCTGCATTAACTACGGTTGCAGTGTTGTGAAAGCCCCAAACTTAACATTTAATGTTGGCTATATTGCAGAAAGGACTTATTGGCATGGATCCCCCTCCAGAGCGATATCTTGAGCCAATTGAGCGATTCTGGGGACTTAAGAAAAAAATAAAACCAAAAGTAAGTTGTTAATGGAAGACAGTATATATTGAAGTGTGATATACATGTATTATTATGAATAAATATTATTATACTGGAGAGCAATGCTAGTGGAAGGTTGACCAGTTATGAATGATAATGTTCTTGAGGAGACTGTTATAAATACATACTTAGGATTACAAGTTGCTGTAAATAAAGGAAAAAGTTTATTAGTTAAGTACATACGATGAATAAGGGAAGAAATGTTCTGAGAAAAGAAAAGACAATGCTGTTTAGGTACAGTTCACTTAGAATGAGTTCAAAAAGAAAGGTTGCAGTAATATGTGATGTGATAGCCAGAATGAATGTAAAAGGATTCAGGGATATTAACTGTGTTATATGAGACTAAAACCATGTAATAATGGAATTAATTGCCTTTGAAATATGTGCTTCAAATCTAGAAAAGTGTAAATCAGTGGTGTGTATATACACTTAATAGCCAGTAACATGCTACATTGCAGAAAGTGGGTGGTGGGTCTGATCAAGCAACAAACCACAGTGTACTGGAGCCAAGTGTCAGTATTATGGAGGAGACTGGACCCATAGAGACCAATTCCCAAGAGAAGGATATCATCAGCCGCCAGCGCAGATCTCTTTCCATCGCTGAGCGGGAGATGATCATAAGGTGATGATCTGCTTGGCTTTGTTGCCTCATTATGTGTTCCTAACCTGTCAAATGCTCAGTAGGGTTCTGGCAGTCATTCTCATGATGTATGATTATTTGCATAAAAAGTTATAAAAAAAATATATTATGGCTTTAACTTTATAGGATATAAAATATAAAGTGTTAAATTGTTTTATGAGAGAATCCTAGGTACTGATTCACATCCTGTGTATGTGATGCAGCTGAAGGCAATATGTTTCAGATATTATAGGTTAGTTGATTGCACTGTTGATGTGGTCTCAAACCAGACATCACTTAGCTAAATTTCGAAATTTTTGAGATTCCTCCAATTATCTGGATGTAATTTTCTTCACTAATAACCATTCGTATTTCTAAAGTTCTGAGCTTGATCGTTTCACCCTCACTCCATCCACAGTCTGTTCTTCAATGAGAACCGCACAATACGGGAAGTGGCTGACTTCATGCACCTTGCCAAATCCACTGTGTCTTCGGTGGTGCAGGTGTTCAAAAAGGAACACCGCATCCAACGCAAGACTTCCACTGGCCGTAAGAAGAAGCTGTCTGATGAGCATGAACAAATGATCATGGACATTCTCTCTCAAAAGGAAGACATAACTATAGAGGAGACAAGAAATAGATTTCTCTCCCTCAATCCAGAGGTTCCCAACATAAGCAAGAGCACCATATACAGAATCATGGAAAACTGTCAGTCTAAGTTGGTTAGTATATTGATAGTGTGATTGATAGTTGTGTTGATAGTATAAGCAGTAGATGTTGGTGAAAATTATTTATTTAAACTATCACACTGATATTAGATGGATTTGAGAAGACTTCTATATTGCACTAAAACTCATTCTTTCGTACAAACACATAGTTAGACTACATTATAAATGAAGTAAAGAACATAACTATGGCCTTTATTTAGAAACACTTTGCTTTCTCACCATGTTTATTTTCAAAGATCAAAGATAAATAATCAGGTTCACAAAAAGTGGCTCCCCTGTTAATAATGTAAAAATCTTGTTAACTTGACACTAGAACCATATAAAAAAAAACCCACCATAGAAACCCATGCCACTTTGAGTAAAGCTTTTTGAATACAGTATAGTGAATGTGTGGCATGGAGGTGTTTCAGAATATGATCCAATAATCTGACTGACTGTCCTCCACAGCGAGCCAGGTCAGACATGGAAGTGTTTGTTGGGGCATTTGTACATTCAACTGATGATTCCCCTATGGTGGTGCTGCCGGGCATGGTGATGGGCGTCCTCAACACCAAGGTGATTACCTGCTTCATTTCAAAACCTTACTCTACAGGCTGTGAAATATGTGAAAGCTTTATGCCTTACTGATTCCTTCCTCTAACAGACAGACTGTTGCACTCACCATAATGATGGGTCACTTACTATCTTCTGATTCTACTGACTGCCTACTCTACTCTTACTCTCATCCTTATTCTACCTATCTTTCTTTTATGTGAGACAAGAGTTAGCCATTATCTTTTATCTTTTATTCCTTTACTAATTCAGAAATACTTTTCCTGTTTCTGAATTTCTTTATGCCTACAACTTGAAGTGCTTCAAAATAAGATTATTAGGATGTCATAGAAAATAAACTGGCCTCTCTCACTTGGTTCTTATACTTCTGTTTTCCTTTGGGAACAACATTATAGACAAACTTTCTCATTTACTTATTTTGTTTTATTTATTTACTTGTTTATTTTTCTTTGGCCATTTTTTTTATCATACATGAAGAATATAAGAACATGTAAAATATCACTCATGCAATATGTGAGATTGTTTTTTGTTCTCAGGGTTCTTACCTCTGTGTCTTACATTCACGTACTATGTTTCAGTAGTATACCAATTTGAAACTCAATGAAAGTTTAGAGGAAATTGATAGTATAGAAGCCAGGTCAGTTAATGCAGAGAGAGAGAGAGAGAGAGTGTTAAAGCACTGGCTGAGAATCCTTTCCAAAATCCTGACACCTGTGTTTGCTACACATATGAAAAAACAATCCAGCAGTCTATTTTCCAGAATATTGAAGATTGATCTTTCTTGTATGATTTTTTTTTAAATCATAAGGAATTTCTTTGCTTCCCCATCATATACTTCCTTTTTGATGGAAAATATATAACTTGAATATTCTAGATTGAATTCATGGAGAGCCTGGAAGAACTGGACCACTTGAAGGCTGAGTATGGCTTCACTGATTCAAACATCCACTACATGACCCCAGGGTAAGTGAAGGTCAACTGGCTTCGAGGTTATCCTCATGCATGAGAAGACTAGAAATTGTTGCCTGAAAATATTAATTCTCATATTTTACTGATGTGCATGCTGAGGCCATGGCACTGTAGCTTGCTGCAGCAGTGCATGAAGGACTCCAAAGAAAAATCATGTTGACAGTATTATTTCCTTTTTTTCAGACAATTCATGATGCCAGGAATGATTGACACCCACATCCATGCATCACAGTTTCCCAACAATGGGGTTGCCATGGATCTACCATTGCTGGAATGGCTTCAGACGTATACCTTCCCCACCGAGGCCAACTTCTCAGACACCTTGTTTGCCCGTGAGGTGTACAGCAAAGTGGTGGTGAGTATGAGCCTTGTTGACACAGCAGACAACAGGATAGCATGAGGAAGTTTTTTTTTTTTGTTACCATGTTGAGATCTGCTTTTCTCTGGCATACAGAGTGACAGTACTACTCCACTTGTCACTAGCACCTACTGAGAGTATTTCAAAACAGGCAAAGAGCAGAGAATGTTGAAAATGAATATGACATTTAGGGATGTATGCTTCACTATAAATTATTTGAAAGAAAAATAAGTTACATATGAAAAAAAGGGGATGGATTACGTCTAGGAATTGTATATGTGAGAATGGGTGGTACAGGTCTAGGTAGAGTTATCTGAGTGAAGAAGAGTTGAATATATTATGTGATTAAGATGTGATGAAAGTGGCAAGATAATTAAGGAGATTTGAAAAATTATGATGTATGATAGTGTGCTGATTGAGTATAGCATTAAAGAAAAGTGTAAATGAAGTAGTATTGGCATTGTCAAATATGCCTGGAAGTGTATGTATAGGCATCAGTTAATATGAAAACAATATGATTAAATTTGAAATCTTTGAAAGTCTTTGATAAAAGGAGGAGCAGAATTTCAGGATATTATTTGGATGAGTAGAGAAATGTTTATGTATGCATCCAGCATATATATAAAGAAATGTGAGATAGGTGATGTCGTGTGTGTTATGGCATTTTGTGGAAAAAAAACCTTTACAGATCCAGATGGATGAAACCAAGTAGTTGAAAGAATGTGTGCAAGAGAATGTAGATATTGCTTTAGAGAACCATGAGGAAGTAAGAGAGAGAGAGAGAGAGAGTAAAATAAAGATTGAGACAAGCTGAAAGTAAAATACAAATAAAGAGGCTGATAATTTTCAGCATTTACGAACTTTAGAGCAAAAAATTATGGAATATATAAAGAAAGATCATGGAAGGTGCTTAGCGAGTATTGAAAATCCTTCAGGGAGGCCGACCAGTTGTAGTACATCCCACCATCCGACAAGATTTAAAACATTATTATTCATTTTACAGGAGAGATTGCTTAGAAATGGCACCACAACTGCTGCTTACTTTGGTACCATCCACCTTGAAGGATCCAAGATTCTGGCAGATGTGGTGCATGACAAAGGGCAGCGTGCACTGATAGGAAAAGTCAACATGATGAGGAACTGTCCTGAATACTATCGTGAGATGAGTGTTCAGGACTCCATCCGGGACACCGAGGAGTTCATTAGATACGTACGAGGCATACAGGTTAGCATAAGATGAGGGATGTATTTGCTCGTAATAGCTGGTGGATTTTTCACATCTTTTCATTGAGCATTCCCTCTTCTTTCTTTTGCAGTCTCCTCTCGTTCAGCCCATTGTGACGCCTCGCTTTGCCCCAACATGTCCAGAGGACCAGCTAGCATCACTAGGGCAGCTGGCCAGTAAATATGGCTGCCACATCCAGAGTCACCTGGGAGAGACCCAGCCTGAATGCAACTGGGTGAAGGAACTCTTCCCATGGGCCAAGTCATACACTGATGTTTATGACAGCATGAGGCTTCTTAGTGAGAAAGTGAGCAACTTCATGTATGGCTATTTATTTATGATCAATTTGTTATTTTTTTTTTTTTTACAAAGTACTTTTACTTGTTTATTAATTTTCAAAAGCAGACTTTAAAATTTGTTTATTTTGGCTGTGTTTTTAGTCAGTGATGGCTCACTGCATATGGCTGGGAGATGAGGAGATCTACACTTTAAGAGAGCGAGGTGTTGGCATCTCCCACTGTCCTAACTCCAATATTGCCATCCGCTCTGGCCTCTGTGATGTCCGACGTCTTCTTAACCATGGCCTTAAAGTTGGTCTTGGCACAGGTAATTGGGAAATTGTTGCACCTTCACCCAATGTGTTCACCTTACAGAAGTTATGAACCATAACATGATCAAGGAAGAAGTCAGAACAGCTCCATGAATGACTATGATTCAGGGGTTATTTGGTAGCTTCATTCCACTAAATAAGCAAATTTTGCTGGGAATCAGAGAACATTCTGATGATTTTTATTAATAAACTTTCCTCCTACAGATTGCTCTGGCGGCTATAGCTCCTCTATCCTGGATGCCATCAGACAATCCCTACAGGTGTCTAATGTATTGGCTCTTGACCGTGACCAGGACTACCAGCGAATTTCATACAAGGAAGCTTTCCGCATGGCTACTCTTGGGGGTGCCAAAGGTGAGGAAGGCACATTAGAGAAAGTGAATGGAACAGTATTTGCTGAAAAGAAGTCTAAAATAGGAGTGCTATCTTTCATAAGCTATTGAAAACACCAGAACTATCTCCTACCTCCCATTTTATGTATCATTTTTCCATTCCTTTGATGCATTGCCTACATCTTAACCATGTATTAAAATAAATATGCTTTCTAATTTCATAGTAAAAAGATTTGTATGCCAAAAAACATTTAAAGTACAGGTAAAAACTAGATATGTATTGAGCACTTCATTGGATTAAGCATCTAATTCATCTTGCACACCAGTACATTCTAATTCAGTTATTTTCCAAGGGTACTATCCCACATATTAAGGAAACAGCATCTTACTTATGTCATTTCAGGTCTCAATATTAAGCCATTGTTATTCTTATAATTGATGTTTATTAGTGGATATTGCTTTTTAAAGAAAATGAGGAATGCCTTTGCTTAATGTCAGTTTTAAAATATGCCTGAATTTTATGTTCATTAGGCTGAATAATAATATAGAAGTAATTGGTTAGATATAACATACTTTGAGTAGATCTGTTTTGTTTCACCACTGAAGAACTGTTCTTTGTTGGTAATGTACTAACACTTCTTTATTACAACTTGTCCAGTACTCAACATGGAAGATCGTATTGGCAATTTTGAAATAGACAAGGAGTTCGATGCTCTGTTGATCGATGTGACAGCTCCTGGCTCAGCTGTGGATGTTTTTAGTAAGGTCAGTAGCCTCTCAGTGTTTTGTCAGACTGACATCCTCAAAAGGGGACTTAGCCAAGATAAAGTGCACACTTAAACTCACATCAGAATAAGATTTCTAGCTTTCTAGTTCTGTTGGGAAGCAATATTACTACTAGGCATATAGGAACCACAGTATACATAACCATTTTTGTCTGATGTACATATGCAGTACATTTGAAACAGGACAGTGGAGCAACAAGGAAAACAGCAAATGCAACAAAGTTAGACTAATAGATTTATAAGTATGTACAATAAATCTGCCATAATGAATGACAGCTTTTGCAGTGTGTTATGAATTATAATCATGTATTCCTTGCATCAGACAAGATTAATTGATTCATCAGCAAACATAGCAGGCCACACGCAGTACCTCATGGTCTCTCCTGTGTTAACTTAATGCATGCAGGGCAACAAACATGAGACAAAAACAGGAGCAGAAATTAATGCAATTCAGAATTCAAAGTTTTCTGTCATAATTAGAACTTAACTATTCCCAATTTTTTTACATTGAATAATGGACCATAGTCATTGTTATTACAGGATGCCATAGATGACAAGATCCAAAAGTTCCTATACACTGGTGATGACCGCAACATTGCCCGAGTGTACGTGGCTGGCCACCGCATCCTGGACCTGCACAATAGGAACCTGCACTAGTAGCCATTGTCCAGCCAGCGTGTGGTGTGGTACACAAGGTGGTGGAAAAGCTCAGAGGTGCCATATATCTTAAGTAGCATTGTGGTGTGGCAGCTGTAGGAAGGATGAAGCAGGGGCACTGTAGCAGCTGCCTAAATAGACACAAGCTATGCTATACAGTATTTTTGCATTTTAGATATGTATAAAAGAAT
Source organism: Portunus trituberculatus (assembly GCF_017591435.1). Lineage (NCBI taxonomy): Eukaryota > Metazoa > Arthropoda > Malacostraca > Decapoda > Portunidae > Portunus > Portunus trituberculatus. Next base: position 1,442,388 of record NC_059285.1, read on the forward strand.
AACTTTTATAGTACACGAGTCATTTGCCTTTCCTTTTCTGTGTGCATGTGTGTGTGTGTATGTTTGTGTGTGTGTGTGTGTGTGTGTGTGTGTGTGTGTGTGTGTGTGGGTGCATGTGTGCACTTGTGTGTGTATGTAAAAATATTTAATACATATCCTACCATAAGGCCAGTCCAGATATGTGTCTGTTTGAGCATTCTCATGGAATAACAAATATTTTTGTGAACACGACTTTGTGTCCAGAAATAAGCCAGATAGAATTACCATTATAGTGGGTAAATGAAACTCAGTGGACAAACTGGTGGTTATGAGAAGTAACAAGAGGATAAAGACTAATGTTAAAGGAATGTTGCAATATTTAACTGCAAAATTCTTTTCACCAAATGTCACAAGAGCAGACATTGAATTGGCTGGCATCACCATTGCTCTTGGCCAGTCAACTTGTGGTACTGGCAGACAAACATCTGCATATACACACAAACCGTTCAGCAGCATAGCCAGGGCTAGCAACTTGACCTCGCATAAATAAGTGTTGTCATTCCTGTGAACTCCAAAGGTCTAGGACCATAACACTCCCACTGTTTCAGTGGCCAATAGTTTTCTTCCTCCTGAATCAAATTCATACCATGTGTATAATAAAAGCAACCAGTTCTACGTTTGTTGGTAATATAAAGTAATCTTTTTTATTCAATGAGGTTTTCTTTGATATACATTTAATTTTCCCAAAAAATGAAGAATTTATATATATTTGCTATGTTGCACAATGTAACATGATAGCCACAATTTATTGTTACTAATCACATAAAATATGCAAATATTGAGTGACCTGAGGTGCTTCAGTCAAGAAGCACATGGCCTGCTTCCTCTAGCTCCTGCAGCAGCACAGCAGTGAGCAGTATGGCTTCCATTGTTATGCAGAATTACTTTTGTACAATTGCTGTGAGACATGCTTCCTTGAGTGTTAGTCCAGGTGATGGCCTTGAAATGGGAGGTTTCTTCCTGACAAACAATAATAGGTAAAGTCTGTGCTAGCCTTCAGTATTAGCAGGAATTATCTGTTAAAAATTACCGTGTATTTTCAAAACTTATTTTTTTACAATGTTTTGTTTTATTTGATGATGCTGATGTTAGTCAGCTTACTGGTTGTGATGAGTTTAAGGCAACTGGTGGACTGACATATTTATGTTCTAAGATAAGTGAGTTGGTCCATTTGCCAGTAACACAAAACCGTCTTGCTAGCTTAATTGATGTTATACATTTGTGTTACACAAAGCAATCCAAGCTGTCCCAGTCACCACTTGTAAATATATATTTTTTACAATACATATAATAGAAATACTCTTAAAACATTCCCACTTGTATAGTACTTTAGGAGAGGATATTGGTGGAAGAGTGTTGGTGTGACACAGGGAAATATTAGGCAGCTGATGCACTCACTGAAGTCTGCCCATCAGTTAGAAAATATTTAAATCAACAGTAATAAGGACTCGTAGGTTGTGTTCAGTAATTCATAAAATGCATCAATAAAATAATAAGTTTCTTCCACACCAACATACAATAATGTACCAAACTTGCACATTATTGTATGATCCTTGGAGCACAAAAGTGTCCTATGTTCCATAAGAAAAGTAAACCATTGACCCTGGATATTATTTCATTACATGTATACCTCACTGGCTTTTATATCACAGATGTGCTAGCATGATGGATTCCTTTCTTTGTACAAGTTTCTTTTCTTGAAGAGCCAATACAAAGGTAGATTTTGAGCACTAAACCATGTAAAAGTGACAGGTGAGATGCCATCATGCATCACAATACTAGTACTTTGATTTATATAATGGCAGTAACAGAATCAATGAGATTTGATGAGGCATGAGATTGTGAGATTACTAAAACATTACTATCTAGCTGGAAATTAAGAAGAAAAATATTACAGACAAGATTACCAATTATCTGTTATTACCTGGTTTTGCTGTGTTGCAGCCCATAACCACCTCCATATGGCTAGTGCTTGTAGTGTTTAGGCTGGAACTAGTGAAGAAGATGCAACAAACACCTATTATTAGTTTTTAATCTTCTTAACTGGGAAAAAAAAAAAAAAAAAAAAACTTCCTACTCCCAGGGTAAGGCAGCACCAGGCTAACCACCTGCTAGTAGCTTTTTTACTTACTGAAAGAAGGGGCTGACTGCAACAGAAAACTTCTTAACAAATTAGTAATTTTGGGCCATTTGACAATGAGAAATGCAGAAGTAAAACACCAACATTAGACTGGATAGATGTCACAGAGAAAAGAGCAATAGCATATTCTTTAACCTGTTACAATAGATTTATAATTGTCGATGACTACCAATCACTGCAGTAACAAAACAGAAAGGTAACATTAGATAAATGCACAGGAAGATGGATAAAGGCCATATGAAGAAAAGTTAACTATGGTTATGAGAACACTAAGAGCTGGATGACCACATGATCTTGTTTAGAAACTTTGGGATATTGTACTTCTATATGTTGTCACTTGAAATAAATTCCCAGGATATGTGGATCCCTCTGTGGCCTCATGGGATGCAGACAAATCTCCAACACCTGCTCATGATGGGAGTGAATGTGTCTCAGTGTTGTAAAGTATCAACTAGTATTAAAGTTGCTGCATTTAATTTTTGAGAGATGAGATATACTTAGTGTAACTAATCAATGACTATAAGTTGTTGCCATAATAACTACAACAAAAGTAATTGTTATCTGATTTTGCTGTAACAGAACGTTGAAGATTTTCAAGTCACCAACATTAGCCCTTGAGGTGTGCAGACAACACAGCTACATATTTGTATTAAATGGGAACATTACAGAAATGCAAGGTTACCCCATCACCCCTACCCATAAGAGTGCTCTCCACAACTAGACTTACCTAATTTCAGCTAAGCTCAGTGCTAGTCTCCATTAATTTACAGAAACCTAATTAACTCTAAAACAGATCAATGCTGCATCTGTGAATCACCTTTATTGGTTGTCACTACTCTTTCTAAATATTATCAATTCATTAGCGTCATTGACATTGTGTTCATATGTGTATCAGTCTTCACATTTCTACAACCACTTCTTCTTTAGTGCTGTTGGTAGTAACACAGCTCAGCTTGCTTCAGGTTAATTGATAAACCTGTAGAAGGTAAACTGTGGGAACCTGGATGTCAAAGTGGCTTCCTTACGTCCCATGGTAAGGAAAATCCTCCATCACAGACTCAAAGACCAGCAAGACAGAGATGAGCACTGAGGCCACACACCACTACCATTACTATACCTTCCCTTTCATTTCCCATATGATTTCATCAGTTAATAAAATGAGCAGCTAGTTGAATATTTTCTATAAAAGCACAGTAGGATTATCACCAATATTTTTCCATATCAATGTTTTTTCTCCCATAGTAGTGGAGTGGCACTTAATAACACACAGGATACTCAGAAATATTAAAAAGAATAAGAATTAAAATAAACTTTACAAAACTAATGGATACATTAACAAACAAAATATAGTCTTTTTAGTGCTGCAGCCAATACTTATTTTCAAAATATTTTTTTGTAAGATTTACACAAAAAGATTTATCTTTGATAACATATTACAAGGAAAGGTAGACATAACATTACACATGTACACTGAATATTTTATGTCATCTACCTGTCAAATTTTACTTTAAGGATGCTTTTTTGAAGAAAACAATCAATATGGAATGCTGCAGGACCAGGATGAAAATTAAAAGATTCCACAAATTCACACTCTACCAAAAGTGATAAGCAACAGTTGTACATGTGGCCAGGTGTTACACTCAGCCAAAGCAACTTGACATGCTCTTCTCCCTTAAACATTCATCTCAGATAAATACAAGATATTAAAAAAAAAGTTATTGAAATTATTGGTGAGCTGCACATCTTCCATGCAGAATATACTCTTACATCTGGCCACCTCAACACATTTTATACAACACTGACACATACATATGACAAACATCAACACATAAACTAAACAAATGTATAGATGAGTAAAATATATACTATACTTGTGAGCAAATAAGATGGAGGGGCTTGGGAATGAAAAAAACTTTAAACAAATTCATAGGAATTTTATAAGATGAGTTATTTTATGAAGCTTATCTACTGAGTAGTTGACAATCTTTTCCTGAATAAGGCACTTACTATTTTTAATCTGAACTAATAACACTTCAAGCACATTTCTTGATATACTGAAGCAGCTGTAGGTACTAATCAAACTATCTTCTATGGTTAGTGCAATCCCTGTTAACTTATTAATTTTTCCCTTTAGTAATATTCTATAAATGCATATATTGTTACTAATTATTCATTTATTTTTGTTATGCAATACAATATTAGTGTGGCAAAAATAACATCTGCTTTCTTATAGCAAAACACACACACACACCAATCCTAGCATAGTGTTTTCTTACAAGTAGCCACTTGACAATACGCTGGTCTTCTGACTGTAGGACCACACACACAGTAACATTACAATTATATCAACATATTAATAGGCTGGGGCTTCATAATGATACTTCCCTTCTCCACCCTTATACTACGGCAGATACAGAGTAGTACTTCATTTACTTTTAGCCACATTACTCCTGAGAACATTTCTTGATGGTTTAACATGCAATTTTGTTCCCTTGGACTTGAGAGCAAATCCACACCCTCCCATCCTTTCCTTCTCAATTTGCTTATCATCTATCCATTCACACATCCAAACACATTCACTCCTTCCTTTCACTCACTGCTTATGAATCCAATTCCTTTCTGTTCCACAAAAAATTTTCAAGTCACTTCCCTTCTACTTTCATCACTACATGCACACATTCATAACTCAAGGCATTCGCTGTTTTCCTTTGTTCATTGGAAAAATGCAGAGAAGGGGTTTTCCTGGCTCCCTCTCTCTGTCCCTTTTATATCCAGCGCAGTGTAAAATAGTTGTTTGGGTGGAGTTCGCCATTTGACAGCTAGTCCTTCACTGTTGCCACATCTCCACAGTTCACCAGCCCTTTCTACAACCAGGTCAGGATTGACTAACAAGTGAGGCAGGTGTAAGTAGCAACAAGGTCATACTTAATACAAAAAACATGTCTCAATTTTTACCTCAACAGTGATGTTGAACAAAAGTTAAAATGATATTGGAAATAGTTTCAGAAATACACCAATTAATATATAAACAGAGAGAGAGAGAAAGAGACAAAAGGTAAGGAGTGGGATTGGAAATCCCAGTGTATGGAGAGGTGGCAATAGTGGGTGAATCAAGGTGAAGCCCAGAGCCACACCTAAATGACCAGTTTAGACTGCATTGGGCATAGTCACCTCTTATGACATACAGGGAATGTAATGGCAGTATTCTTAGCTCCTGCATACAAGACAAATAATAACAATAAAACATTAATAAATGATAATAATGAACAAAAATACACCAATAAAAATAAAGGTAATACTAAAGACAGGTTGTGTCATGTCCAAACATCCTGCAGATATCTCCTGTCCAGCTGCATCTTGGTCATTACCTGTCTAGCATCAGCCTCTGTCACTTCTTTGTGGTTCATGAGCACAGACACAAAAGCCTCAAACACATCCTTGGCCATGTTGCGGGCATCACCACACACATAAACAATGGCCTTGTCTAATATGGGGGCCAATGATGTCCCATACTTAATCAAATTATCCTGAACATACTTGGGACCATCATCCTCTCTGGAGAAACTCACAATCAAATGATTCAACACACCTTCTTCTTCTAGCTCCCTCAGTTCCTTTTGGTAAAGAAAGTCTTTGTCCCTGTGGCGGCATCCATAAAAGAGCCACCATTGCCCTACACCCACCCCAACCTTCTGCCGGTGCTTGAGGAACCCTACAAATGGAGCAACTCCAGTTCCAGGACCCACCATCACAACAGGAGTAGAGGAGTCAGTTGGTGGCTGGAAGCTCTGGTTGTTTCTCAGGTACATATCAATAAATATGTCTTCACTGCTAGCAAAGGTGAGGTTGCTCAAAGCTTGCTCCACATCCCTCATATCAAGATCCATGGGAGGCACTGATTCACCAGTTTCATAGTTATCCGAGGCCAGCGATGCTAACCAGCCAGTACACACCCCTTGCCTGGAAAAAGCCACACTGTTCCCTTGAGAAATCTCCACCACATTAAAAACAAAAGTAAGATGGCTTGGCGTAGCAAGTGGGGATGAAGCAGCTGAGTATGGGCGGGGCAAAAGACGAGGTAAATGTTCCAAAAGAGTAGAAACAGGCGGTCGGCATGACCTAAAGAACAACAGCAGGTCTAGAGTGGACAGACAAGCCTCCCTCACATAACAGGTATATTCCTTAGCCCCTTCCTTGCTTACCAGTTCCAACAGTCTTCTCTGCTCACAAGGGTTGGTGGTGTATTCTGCCAAGGCACGCAAAAGAGGCTTCTTTGGCACAGCTCTAATATCTACACAATATTCCAGCAGGTGCCTGAGGGAGCTCTTACAGGGAAGAAAGCTCGGTATTGCTGCTGCTCTCTTCTTAGTTTCTGGAATTAATGAAAGCTCACAACCTTTATCAGCCATCTGTGTCAGTCCTAACAGCCCTAATAGGAGATCCACTTCTTTTTGTGGATTCTTTACAAGGATTCCAATTGCATCTCCAGGATGGTAATGAATTCCTTCCTCTGGTAATTTGAGGGTAAATTCTAATGCAGTCTTGACAGCAGTAG
>NC_059285.1:1454121-1501621 GCF_017591435.1 Portunus trituberculatus
GACTTTGGAAAGAAGGCTTTTGGTGAATTTGAAGCCGAACTTACTGATAAATATTGCAAGGTTTTCGACAACCAACAAGAGGAATGTGAACAATCTGGGTGTCGACAGCCACACAGCTTTGTCTTGAAGAAGGCTCTGCAGGAGGTGCTGTTGGACTACAACTGGGACGGTCCTGACATCAGCTCACCTGTTAAGACAAACAGAAGGAAAAATGGCAATGTGGGGCCAGTTGTGCCTCCTGCCAGCGGTGGGACGTACAATGCTGTGGTGGTGGTGGCCAATGTGCCAAGGGACTCTGAGGCATCCTGCGAAGGATCACCTGAAGACTTTTTGGCCAACGTGCTTGACGCCGCGATGGTCAAAGCCTTCCAGGAGGATAAGAAAATATCACTTAGCCTTTTAGACCTGTGGGAGGATGCCAGTTGCCCGCTGCCCTCCAAACTCAACACAGAACTTGCTAAGCTGGGTGGCAGCCTGCATAGCATAACAAATTTTATCCAGACACAGCCCAAGCAAGTGGCCAAGACACAGGCCTTGTCGGCTAGCATTCCAGAGTGTGGTCAGAATGGGATTGCAGTGTCCAGCCAACAAGTGCAGCTGCCATGGCGGAGTGCCCGGAACAGCAGACCCAGAAAACCTCAGCCCGGCCCAACCCTGGTGTGGGAAGATACTGCTGGAATATCACACCTGAGCATCCAGCTTCAGGTGCTGGCTGTGTATGGCAGGTGAGGTGTAACTGTTGCTGGTAAAAATGCCTTTCAGTATTAATAGTATTACATACTAAGAATATTAATATGAATACGTTATGTGTCTTAAGTACTTACATTTAGAGTTATATAAAGGCAAACTGCAAATGATAGTAGGATTTTATACAAACTACTTGAGGCTGCCTGTTACCTGAAGTCATGAAGTAATACTTCAATGGTCTTGTTCATGAAGGTGGTGTCATTGCAGACTGACCAGTAGCATTGAGTATTCTTGATAATCTAATGATCTTCTGTGGGGGAGAAAGAAAGAGAGTATTGTTTCATGGGAATTAAATCTGTGTTTTCTGTGTCAGCCTTATATTGCATCATTGTAAAGCCTGTCAAGCTTGGAGAACCTTGGATAACTCTTTCATTCCTGAAATGAATTCAAAAGTAATTCTGATGAAGCTTTGCGAAGTGGACAAGACGATTGCTGAACATGGGTAATGAATGACAGACAGAATGGCATTGTAAGGATGGTGATAGAAGGCAGGCCAAATAGAGAACTGAGAAGAAAGAGGTGATAAGAAGCTTTGCTTGGAGTGTTGCAAATTAGATAGGGATCTGATAAATATATGTGATGAAGGATTGTAAAGACCTTAATCATGTTGTGAACTTGTACGGTACATGATGACGAAACTCACTCACTTTTTCAGCTGTTCACGAGCATGGGGTACTGCGGCAGTGGTGGGAGTTGTACAGACTAACCAGGTGGCTCTGTTGGCACTAGCCCAGGAGACAGCCAGCTTGTACATGTGTGTGGCTGCTAGTGAGACCTTTGGTGCCATTGTAACAGTCCTTGCCACACACCAGCTTTCTCTGGTCAGTATTTCACCCATGTTGCTTTCTAGTTTTCAAAGAAAACATTTCTAAAAATGCATAAAAGGTAGATATTAAACACAAAGAATTATGGTGCAGCCATAGAGATCTTTGGATGCATAATTGCAGATGCTACGGCTTAGTGGTGGCAGCCTGGCATTGCTTAGTCCTTGGGGAGAGGGGGCAGGGTGTCTGGCTCTTGTGTCTACATCAGGCTTGGCAGCCCTGGCACCTGATATGCCTGACTGCCCTCCCAGCACTCTTCAGTTTGTGTCAGCAGCTGTAAGAAAATGTCTTAAGGTAGGTTGCAGAGCTGTGATGTTAGCAAGTTTGATGCTTTATGACAATGCAGTCAGTCTTTACAAACAATGCACTGCCATACAGCACATACCATGCTATCTATGCTTGACTGAGTAATGTGATCTTTGCTCAGCTGTACAGTAAGGATGACTTGGGTTGATGTTCTTATGTATCTTGTCCTTCAGAATGCTGCTCCACACACTGAGCAAGAATCAACCTCCAGTAAGCGGTGGTTCTCAGCCAGCATGGTCCAGAGCTGGTTCAGACCAATTTCCTATCCAGCTCTCCCTACCCTGCGTGCCAGGAACAAGTGGGTGTTGTTACTGTAAGCCAGAATTATTGAAATGAAAAGCAGGAAATTAAAGCATTTGTTTTTGCAGCATAAAATGTGTGACTTACAGACCAGATAATATTTTCATGCCATCAGTACTTTGCCAGTAGCTTCAGTTTGTATGTAGAATGTGTGAGGCTCATTTGCTATGGATTTATGTGTTCACAATAATCTTTATATAAACTGTGATATATTTTGCAAATTCATCACAAGTTCAACCAAGCAATGATCAATTCTGATGTATGCAATATTCTTTTGTATATATAGCACAAATTTTACCAATAAAAAACTAAACCCTAAAGCAATGCCCTTTTTTTTTTTTTTTTTTTTTTTTTGGTATCATTTGTTGCATCTTTTCATAAAATGTTTCTTAGTGTTCATGTTCGGCAATTCTGTGATAATTTTGTTTGATGTATATTATAATTAACTTGCATTAATAGTTTTCCTATAGCTGTAGGGTGATGCAGAGTTTTCAGAGAAGACTAGGAATGTTGGTGCTTTGCAGATTGGCACCACATCGGAGAGCAATGTTGGAGAGGCTTCAGAAGAGATATCGACCTCAGATACCCCAGCCACTGGCCACAGGGGAGACAGGCCCACTTGACCTTGTGGACATCACTCAGCCCCCAGGAGAGTCTCAATCATCCCAAGCTACTTTAGCTAAACCCACCATGACTCGGGCTCAGCAACTACTCAAGAAGAGCCATATAGTCACTGCACAACAGAGAGTGAAGGTGAGTCTTGCAGCAACATTGTTTCTACTTTATTGTCTGTTGTCTCAGTTTTCATCTTTCAAACTCTTGGTCAAGAAATGACGCTTACATGGTACTGAAGATTACTGAGTTTGAGATTGATGGGGAGCTTAGGAGATGAGTGTTTTATAATATTGCTTCATTATTATGTATGAGTTATCATCATAATCACCATTTGTTTATTTGTCCTTTATGAAAGAAAAGTTCATGTGCTTGGAGCAATAAGTTTCTTTCTCTAGATGTAGTTCTGGAAAGACAATAAAGACATGAAGAGAAAATTAGAAAATGCTTAGCCAGCTTGTAGGGACGAATGACATACCAAAGTTGAGAAGGGTTTGATGTCACCATTGTTGCCATGCTTACACACATGTTTCTGTCTGATACGTTTTTGGTTGTGTTTTTCAGGAGCAACTTGCAGAGGAAGAGGAGCGAGTCCAGGCAACAGAGAGGAGAGCAGCCCAGGCCTGTGAACGTGCCCTCAAGAGTCAGGCGCTGGAGACACAGGTCCTAAACACTGTTTCTGATCCACAGGTTAGTCTTAGTTCAGTTTAATGTTGATTGGGTACTAGTTTTCTTTTGGCCTCATTTTGTCCCTTATCTTGAACAAGATGAAAAAGCTGGTAAGAATTTCATGTATGTACATGAATTAGAAAGTGTGTCTTATGTATATTGAAATATAAGAAAATTCAGTTTTATTTATGTAACAATAGAATTAAGAAAAAAAAAGTCCTCTTGTCTTCAGGTTGTAGCACTGGTTAATTTCAGGGATAAAAACATACAGTATATTTTGCTGCTATGCAGTTTTGAATTTAATAAATGCATTGTGTTTTCTTTTTGTCCTAGTACTAGCTGGTCCCTTGCAGCTTTCAACTTTTTCATGAATGCTTCATAAATTTCCTTTCCTTGAGTTGCATAGTTGAGTAACAGTGAGTTCATGTTTGTATCTGAACAGCTATTGTTTATGATTCCCTCAACACAGGATGAAAGAGAGCTGGTCCAGTCTCTGATGGATCTACGGGAGACAGCCGGGATGGAGGCAGACATCTTCACCACTGCCCAGACCATTATCAACCTGGCACTGGTTCATGTCAAGAACACTGTCACTGCCACTCCTGCTGCAACAACTATGCAGGTCTGTATCTCTTACATTTCGTTTATAGCTTTGTGATGTACAAGGAGACTATCCAGTATGTCTGCAAAGATATTGAAGCTTGCAGTGGCTGGATTCACCTATTTAGGCCATTTGATTAATGTATCTACTCCTATTAGGAGTAGCTATAGTGTACTGGAAGAAATATGTAAAATGAAAGTGGTCTTCAGTCTGTGGTCTGTGGTCAGTGGAGTGGTTTTCATGGCGCAGTATGTGAATACTATTCATTACTGGTTTGTAGGTTTGTGTATCCCTAGGGAATATTAGATGACCTTTGAGTTTTTATCAAGCTTCAAATGTCATAAATCAATATAGCAGTGTATGAAGTGAGAGATCCTGATTTCTCTTTTATACTGATATATATATATATATATATATATATATATATATATATATATATATATATATATATATATATATATATATATAAAGTGATCAAGATTAAGCACAGATTATTTATTGCTATTTTGGTCTTCCTTTCATCAGGAAGGGTTGGACAGAGTATTGGGGTATGGTGTGCTGCAGTCAGCTGCCGAGATTCTCCATCGTCCACAGCAAGAGACACACATTCATCAGTACAAATTGCAGACTCTGCTACATCTGGAACTATTGTGGGTGCTAGGTGAGTGTCCTGTGCATGAGTGTGTATTTACCTAATTGTATTTACCTAATTGTAACATATGGGAAAAGAGCTATGCTCGTACTGTCCCGTCTCCATATCTACTAATGTCCAGCTTTTTCTTAAAATCATGAATATTCCTTGCGTTGACCACTTCCACGTCTAAACTATTCCATGCTTCCACCCTTCTATGAGGGAAGCTATATTTTTTCACATCTCTCCTATAAGTGGCCATTTTAGTTTTTCCCATGCCCTCTCGACATTCTTTCATTCCACATACACAGATCTTCCCTATCCATTTTTTCCATGCCAATCATCACTCTGTATATTGCTATCAGGTCTCCCCTTTCTCTTCTGTTTTCCAGGGTCGGAAGTTGCATTCTGTTCAGTCTGTCTTCATAAGTCAAATCTCTTAAGTCAGGCACCATTTTTGTTGCAGCCCTCTGTACTTTCTCTAGTTTCCTTATGTGTTTCTTTAAGTTCGGAGCCCACTGTATTGTTGCATATTCAAGCCTTGGTCTTATCATTGCAGTAATTATTTTCTTCATCATTTCTTCATCTAAATATACGAACGCCACTTATGTTCCTCAATAGTGTGTGTGTGTGTGTGTGTGTGTGTGTGTGTGTGTGTGTGTGTGTGTGTGTGTGTGTGTGTGTGTGTGTGTGTATTTACCTATTTGTGTATTACAGGGCCTGAGCTAAGCTCTCTGTGACCTGTCTCCTTGTCCATTCCTGTCATATCTCTCTTTCATCTGATTGACACACAACGCATCAACAACATCAGTTTATTCCACTTATCAATGCTACGATGCGGGAAACTGTATTTTCTCACGTCATTTAGACTGATGTCCTTTATTAGCTTTTTTCCATGTCCTCGGAGATGATTACTTGTGATCACCTTTATCAACTCTCTATCCAGTATGTCAATCTTGTACACCAATTTATACATAATTATCATGTCTCCTCTTGTTCTTCTCTCTTCTAATGTGGTCAGCCCCAGCTTCCTCAGTCTTTCCTCATAGTCTAACTCCTGAGTCCTGGTACCATCCTTGTTGCCAGCCTCTGTACCCTTTCCACCTTCTTCACATTTTTCTTCATATGCGGTGACCAGACACATGCTGCATATTCTAACTGGGGTCTTATTAAGGTACATAATATCTTCTTCATCATTCCTTCATCTAGGTAGTGGAATGCAAGGCCAATATTTTGAAGCATGTTGTATGTTTTCCAAAAATCTTGTTAATGTGTTTCTCCGGTGACAAAGTGTTTTGCACGGTTACTCCTAAGTCTTTCTCCTCATTGGTCTCTTTAATTTTCTCATCACCCAGCCTGTAATCCCTGTTTGGTCTGTATCTACTTCTTCCCATTTTCATAACATGGGTCTTGTCTATATTAAATTCCATCTGCCACTCCTTACTCCACTCATATATTTTATCAAGATCTTCCTGTAACTTGTTACAATCTTCCACATTCTTTACTCTCCTCATAATTTTAGTATCGTCCGCAAACATGTTCATGTAACTGTCAATTCCTACTGGCATATCATTAACATAAATCAAAAACATGATGGGACCAGCACTGACCCTTGTGGAACTCCACTGGTTACCTTCTTCCACTCGGACTTCCTTCCTCTCACCACTGTTCTCATTTCTCTTCCCATTAAGTAATTTTCCATCCATTTTGCTAGTTTATCATTTACTCCTCCAATCATCTTTAGTTTCCACATCAGTCTATTGTGTGGTACTTTATCAAAGGCCTTTCTCAAGTCCAGGTAGATAGCATCCACCCATCCCTCTCTATGTTGTAGTATGTCAGTCACTCTTGAATAAAAACATAATAAATTGGATACACACGATCTTCCTTTTCTGAAACCAAACTGCCTTTCACTCAGAATGTTTTCACTTTCTAGATACTCACTCCACTTAGCTTTAATTACTTCTTCACATACCTTGCACAATATACTAGTCAACGATACTGGTCTATAATTTAGCGGTTCCATTCTACTACCATTCTTATATATAGGCACAATGTCAGCTCTTTTCCACTCTTTCGGGACTAATCCTGTTCGTATGGAGGTTTCCACAATATCAAATACGGGGTTCAACAATTGATCCTTACATTCATTTAGCAACCTCCCAGATATACCATCAGGCCCCATTGATTTATTAATATCCAGATTGCTTATAATTTTCCTTACATCTTCCTTAGTAACCATGATGTCCTGCATTTGCTTTATTTCCGTAGGCCTTCATCCCATAAAATGCTCCTCCTTTGTAAACACTTTGCAAAAGTTGTCGTTCAAAATTTCAGCTATATCTCCAGCATCTTCATATACTTCTTCCCCGTGTGTGTGCACGCACGCTCACGCTCTAATTAGTTTGATGGGCAAGAATGATAAGGAATGTGGTCAAGTGATTTAGTTCCTTGAAAAGAAAAGGTAACAAAAAAGTGACCAAAAGGTCACTCAAGTGGAAGATTGAGAGAATAGGGATGGAGAAAAGGTATTGAGAAGTTGTGGTCCACGAGACCCGTATCATTCAGCTGAGAAGGTATGCATGGAATGGTCTTTGTTTGTTATTGTAGGTGTAACCAAAATATTAGTGCTTCCTGTTATAGTCAGACTGAAGACTGTCAAGATGGCATGGTGAATGTTAACCCCTTCACTAGTGGGAAACATTTTTACCTTGAGATTTGTGTACGATTAGACCATTTTGTTGACAAAAGGAAGGGTCTGGAGGTCAGAAGATTGATGGCCTGGGTCTTCACTATTTTAATCCCTCACATAAATTTCTAAAGCTGTGTAAAATCACCAAATAGTAAAAAGAATAAATATGGTAATGCAGCATTGTACTGAAGGGGTTAAGAATGTTAAGTAGTGGAACCTGTGAATGTGCATGATTTCTTCAATTGTTACTTGTCCATTTGTTTGTGGTTTTTCTTTACATTTGTTGCTGCTTCTGCATTTTCTCAAATATCAGTATGTGAAAGATTATGTAGCTTTTTGCTTACACTTGATTTAAGTACCATACAGACAAGATTCATGTTATAGCAGTGTTTCATTACTTCAGTGTAAAATATGCTCTACTGAACCTGGTGATATGTTTGTAAGAAAATTTGCAGTTTGTAAAAGATTCCAGCTTATAAAAAAAAACTTATGAGTACTAGCATTGCTGCATTTCAATTACACATTTGAATTCTTCCTGGCTGTGCTGTACTTTACATTTAGAATAAAAATGGTTTGTGTTGCACATTTCTGTGTCACCATGAAGTGTTTGTGATGACAGGATACTCAGCATGCAGCAAGCAAAGTGAAGGGCAAGAAGAGAAGGAAGAAGAAGAGGAAGTAAATAGAAGGAAGGAGCATCACGTGGAAGAAGTGATTAAGCTGCTGAGAGCCATATCCCTCCATCATGATCCTTCCATCATGGCAAAATTTCTTCAGGAAACTGTTTTGGAAAAGTAAGTTTACCATATTAATCATTCACTCTATCAATGCATACATGTTCATAAGTAAGCATTGGTGTACCCCACCAATGTTTGTGCATCAATTCAAGGCCTTCACTGACAAGTGAGAATGATTCGCTTGCCAGTAGTGTGAGGCATTTACTGTTTTCTTGCTCCCAGCTACCTGGAGACACTGGGGGAGGTGCTACTTGAAGTGTATGAGGAACTCAACCAGCCACTGCCTCCTCCATTGCGAGATATAGCAGGTGACCTGCAGTCCATTCAAAGCAACTGGCTTCCTCCATCTGTCAAATCACAGGTAGAAGACACCACTGTGTTGCCTGTCAGTACCAGGCAGATATCTGTTAAATCAGATTATATTGTTTTTTTTATTCATTGGTTGATATATATATATATATATATATATATATATATATATATATATATATATATATATATATATATATATATATATATGAGGGTGAAATTAAGCAGAACTAATATATTTTATTATTCATTCTACTTTTCAGAAATTAATTAATATAGGTGTCATGAAAAGAATGAATGGTGGTGTAGCTGCTACAGTACATAATTCATATGGTTTGAATTTTTGGCCAAACTCTCATACTTTCACATTTTACTGCAGGAACCAGGATTTTCTGTCTTGTATATAAAGAAAAAAGTGAATCCATTTATATGTGATATATGGCATAAATTTGTGTTCATCACACAGGGAAGCTCGACCCAATATAGTGAGAGCCCAACTGGCTCAGGGGAAAACCCTGGCTCTAGCCGCTCCAGGGAGGGCAGGCGACAACGCCTTCGGCCACACCCGTCTCTGCAGGAGGCCAACAAGCGCAGCATTGTGGTGCCTAAGGTTACAAGAGCCATTAGCCGCACTCTTAGTGAGCAGGTCAGATCCTCAGGTGGACAGCCTATCTCCTCTGGTGCTTCTGGAGCTGCTGCAGGTGAGGATATACAATGTAACTTTTACTCAGCATTCATAATCTTCCCTTGATATTCTATAATTTTGAAAATCAGTGGTGTAGCCCACAAATAATAATAAACTTAAGAATTGGATATCAATTCTTCTGTACCTAGCCATATTGTCATGACTGGCCACCTCTATGGACTCTGCTGGTGTCTACATTTGTTCCTGCCGTTAAGTGGAACTTCCCATTGGGAGACTGAAAAAATATGACAAATAGAAAATAGAAAAAAAATATATACATGTGTGTGTGATAGGCATACACATTGGTTATCATTTTACAAAGATCTATGGTGAAATGCATAATACATAGTGTCCATTTAAAGTTTCTGTACTCAACCACATGTATTTGTTTACATCTGTGAAATTTTTTTTCCCTAAAAAAAAAAAAACTGAAGAAAAAGGCAAGATCTTTATATTTTTTTATAAACTTGATATGGTAACACTGAAAGTGTGTGTGTGTGTGTGTGTGTGTGTGTGTGTGTGTGTGTGTGTGTGTGTGTGTGTGTGTGTGTGTGTGTGTGTGTGTGTGGGATGCTGCCAGGCCCTCAGCTCTTCTCAGAACAATCAGTGTCTGTGTAGCTCTGAAAGGGATGGATGCTGCATCTCTTGTGACCCACCTTTCACTTGCCGAGCACTACTCTGCACACTATTTACCCACTTTATCCTGCTTTTTGCCTGGTGTCAGCCATGGTTTTCACAGCAAGATGTGGGCATGGCCTGTGGTCTATCTGTAAGCATCAAACTTAGCAACATTTAGGAGTGTGAACAATTCTGATGCCTTCACTAGACCAGGTAATACTTTGCTTATAAGGAGGACCAGGAGCCTGATGTGCTTAGAAATATATCTTATTGTACCACCAGATTGGAAATAATCTTAAGAAACACATAGTATAGCTGGAAAACTTCCTAGTGTATTATAACAGGTTTGAGGTTGATTGATAAACTTCATCGACCCATATCTTAAGGAATGATTCTCAATAAGTTATTTTGAAACCAGTTTTAACTTTCATTAAAACAAAAACTCGAAGGTTTAGGAATGTTTTCCCATTCGATACCTGTTTTTCATACATGTGAGCTATCTTTTTGTATTAATATTTTCTTGAAAAAAAAAAAAAAAGGAAAAATCTAAAATAAAAAAACACTAAATTGAAAAATCTAACAACATAGAAACAGTTCATATTGTAATGAATAATAATGCCAGAATAACACTCATAATTTTTTGAAGGAGCTCCTGGGGGCTGGCAGGGATGAGGACTGGAATGGGGCTGAATGTCTGAAATTGTCGTACTTGTTGTCAATACTTTACAAAATAATATCAAAGTGATTCATGCATATTTACCTGAGATGTGGCAACGTTGTTCTTTCCTGGACCTCTTTTAATCAGTAATCAGGCAATCTTCTTGAATCCCAGATTCAAGCTCATTAGCTCATTGCTAAGTTTAGCAAGTAATGCTAACTACCAGCTTTAAAACTAAAACTGAAGTGGAGTTTTTTGGAATAAAAGTGATGCTTTTTATTGTTGAATAATAGAAGAGAAGTCCAACAGTGGTGGACATCTGTCTGTAAGTTCCTACTTCAATATTCCATCCTTGTTCTACCAATGGCCATACAGTTTGCAAATTAACATCAAAGGACAGCTAAGGGTATATACTTTAAGTGATACTTTGCTCAGTCATGTGAGTGCAGTAGGAGAGAAGATACAAGAGGTTGAAGTTAGGTATGTTCCTGTGTGAATATACCCATGTGGAAGGACAGGCTCTTCAATGCACCACCTGTGCGTTAAGGGGTAAGCATTTCTACCTGTTGTTATTGGTGGGAAGAGAGGGCACAGCCTGGCCAGACAATGTTTGACTGGATTGGGAGAATATTGCTACTCTTCCCTGTGCAATGGAAAAGCTGACTGAAAGGGATGGAGTGAAAGGACTGATAACCCTCCTCTGTGTTATTCCTATAGAGAGACAAGGTGTGATGCCTTGCTTCAGTTAGCCTCTTGAAGTGGGTCAGCCTAGTACATTATATAGATACACTGTAATATAGATGTACACAGTAGTTGGGAAAGGATTGCATCACTAAACATAATGTTTTTGTTTTCAGACTATAGTGGTGCTCCAGTAAAGAATGTGTGCAGGAATCTCTTTGAGCTTGGAGAGACTTCTCAGTCCTTTGCTAAGACCCACCTCCAGAAAAGTAACACCCAGCCCGGACAGAACACTCCTAAGAAGACCTCAGTGTTGGTTTCAAAGATGCGGCAGCCTCCTCACATCACCCCTGTTAAGAAGTCCACCTTTAGATCTACCACTCCTTGTTTTAAAGCAGGTAATTACCATCCTGTTGGCTTGCTTTAAACTATATTTTCTTTTCATTTACAGCAAAGTTCAAAGCAGCAAGCCTTGACCAGTTTATCTTTTAGCTCTGTTTTGATAAATTATTCAGTATCAAGGCAATTTTTCCTGTTTATGCTTTTCATTCTCAATGAAACCTGCAGAGAATAGCCATGATTGAAGTGCCCAAGGTATCCCAACCTTACTTATTGATCATGTCAAATGTTGCTGAACATAGATGTCCACCATCCACTCCCCACTTTACTTTCATCCAAGGTCTCCTAGTTTACCTGAAGTTGTATCAGTATCTTCATCACTCACTTTTACATTCATATCACTCATAATTATATTTCTTCCTTTCATAATCTCTTTACATAAGTGTTTCCATATCTTCCTGCTGATTGCTGCTTTTCCTTCCTACTGTAATTTTGCTTTCAGTTTACCTGCCTCTTTGAAAGATGGCCATTCCTAATGTCAACTTTTTTGATAGGCTATCTTTCAAAAGATTTTGAATTAATCTGTAATCTGTAAACTGTGCAATAGGGTTCTGGACATCATACCTGTGTTGCACAATTATTGGTATCAGTTCTCAAGATTTTTTTTACCATTATAAAATGAAAGATTGTATGGAAAGGTACAAGAAAACCAAATATTAGTTCATTATGTAAATTATCATATGTCTCCTCCACTCTCTCCCTCTCCCACAAAATACATTGCAGCTCCTTAATTTTTGCTCATCTTTATGCACCCATTTTGCATTCATACATAGATTGTACACTAATGCAGCCATCTTGAATCCCAATGCATTTTAATATAGTATAGTGAGGAGTGACTACTTCATCCCTAAAATTAAAATTCTTTATAAAGAC
Organism: Portunus trituberculatus; assembly: GCF_017591435.1. Classification (NCBI taxonomy): domain Eukaryota; kingdom Metazoa; phylum Arthropoda; class Malacostraca; order Decapoda; family Portunidae; genus Portunus; species Portunus trituberculatus. Next base: position 1,466,464 of record NC_059285.1, read on the forward strand.
GTTTTCCTGGCCCTCTCTGGCCTTGATTCTCGGAAGGCTTACGGTCCGGATGGAGTCCCTCCTGTTGTTCTCAAAAACTGTGCTTCCGAACTCGCTCACTGCCTGGTCAAACTCTTTCATCTGTGTCTCTCTACTTCTATTTATCCTTCTTGCTGGAAGTTTGCTCACATTCAACCTGTCCCTAAAAAAGGTGACCACTCCAATCCTTCTAACTACCGCCCTATAGCTTTGATTTCCTGCCTTTCTAAAGCCTTTGAGTCTATCCTTAATAGGAAGATAATGAGGCATCTATCAGCTCACAACCTTCTCTCTGATTGCCAGTATGGTTTCCGTAAAGGCAGATCTACTGGTGATCTTCTTACTTTCCTAACTGAATCTTGGTCATCCTCTTTTAGGGACTTCGGTGAAACCTTTGCTGTCGGCCTTGACATATCGAAAGCCTTCGATAGAGTCTGGCACAAATCTTTAATTTCTAAACTACCCTCCTACGGATTCTATCCTTCTCTCTGTACCTTCATCTCCAGTTTCCTTTCCGATCGTTCTATTGCTGCTGTAGTAGACGGTCACTGTTCTTCCCTAAAACTATCAACAGTGGTGTTCCACAGGGTTCTGTCCTATCACCCACTCTCTTTCTATTATTCATCAATGATCTCCTAAATCTGACTCAATGCCCTATCCACTCCTATGCTGATGATACCACCCTGCATTATTCAACAGCGTTCAACAGACGCCCAACCCAACAACAATTAAATGACTCAAGGCGAGATGCTATAGGACGCCTAACTTCTGATCTTTCACTTGTTTCTGATTGGGGCAGAGAAAACCTGGTTTTGTTCAATGCCTCAAAACTCAATTTCTACAACTATCTACTCGACATAACCTTCCAGACAACTATCCTCTCTTCTTCAATAACACTCAACTTCCCTCTCCTCTACATTAAACACACTCGGTCTATCCTTCACTAAAAATCTAAACTGGAAATTTCACATCTCTACTCTTGCTAAATCAGCTTCCAAGAAGTTAGGTGTCCTATGGCGTCTTCGTCCATTTTTCTCTCCCTCCCAGCTGCTTGCTCTGTACAAGGGCCTTATCCGCCCGTGTATGGAGTATGGCTCTCATGTCTGGGGGGGATCCACACACAGCTTTACTAAACAAGGTGGAATCTAAAGCTTTTCGTCTTATCAACTCTTCTCCTCTAACTGACTGTCTTGATTCTTTAAGTCACCGCCGCAATGTTGCATCTTTATCTGTCTTCTACCGCTGTTTTCATGCTGTCTGCTCTTCTGAACTTGCTAACTGCATGCCTTCCCCCCTCCTGCGGCCTCGCTGCACAAGACTCTCTACTTCTTCTCATCCCTATTCTGTCCATCTTCCTAATGCAAGAGTTAACCAGTATCTTCACTCCTTCATTCCCTACACTGGTAAACTCTGGAACTCTCTACCTGTGTCTGTATTTCCACCTGCCTATGACTTAAACTCTTTCAAAAGAGGAGTGTCAAGACACCTCTTACGTTAACTGGACCCTCCTTTTAGATTTTTTTGGTTTTTCTCTTTATACTATTCCTCTTAACAGGGCCTGGCAACCAGCATTTTTTTTTTCCAACTTTGATTTCCCTTGGCCAGTGCCCTTAATGATATATATATTATATATATATGTATATATATATATATATATATATATATATATATATATATATATATATATATATATATATATATATATATATATATATATATATATATATATATATATATATATATATATATATATATATATATATATATATATATATATATATATATATATATATATATATATATATATATATATATATATATATATATATATATATATATATATATATATATATATATATATATATATATATATATATATATATATATATATATATATATATATATATATATATATATATATATATATATATATATATATATATATATATATATATATATATATATATATATATATATTATATATTATTATTATTTATATTTTTATTTTATTTATTTTTTTTTTCTCCCCACCCATGGCCTCCTCACTAAAACATTGGTCTCTCTCTCTCTCTCTCTCTCTCTCTCTCTCTCTCTCTCTCTCTCTCTCTCTCTCTCTCTCTCTCTCTCTCTCTCTCTCTCTCTCTCTCTCTCTCTCTCTCTCTCTCTCTCTCTCTCTCTCTCTCTCTCTCTCTCTCTCTCTCTCTCTCTCTCTCTCTCTCTCCTCACGCCATTTGCACGCCCATACAATACGAGTACCAAGAGCTGGATTATTCACTTGTACCTCTATTATTCATGCCTTCCAAAGTTTCTGACTTATACTGTAGCAGATAGTATGCAGTGAGTGAGTGTTTCAGCTGGCTGGTAGATAATTTTTGTGGTGGTGTGGCAGCTGCTTGACAGATAGTTGTTGTGATGGGGGAGGAAGTTGTCTAATCTCACTACACACCACTGAGGCATATTTGTCTGTACAAGCACACAATATGGTAAATAATAGGAGATACTTATAATTTAAGTTCATGAAAGCATTTTTATCTGTACAGTATGCTACACTATTTCTAAGTACCCTAATGTAAAGTAAAAGTTTCTTTTACTGTGCCACCAATGCACAAGTTCTTATTTGTAATACAGGAGAGAGCATAGACTCCCCTGAGTTGCCATACAAGATTTCAAACATAATAGAGTGAAGTATAGGCTGCCAGGTTTAAAAATAGCCTTTCCATCATATGATGTAAGTCACAGTTACACTTTGTTCATCGTGTGATGTATCACAGTTTATGGGTTATGTGATGCCTGCCAGGCAGAAATTGGCCAGTAGACATCTCACTATACACCACTGAGGCATATTTGTCTGTACAAGCACACAAACTTTTAAGAAAAATTATTGAAATTCCTACAGCCTGAGCTTTGGCTCCAAATTTATGGGTTAAGTGTCATTTATACACATTGGAGATATTCACAGTATGTCATCTGCATGTGTTCCTTTGATAGGAGAAGTATTATGTGATTACGAAAGAGGCATGTTTCCAGGTTTGTAAGATTCCATCATCATTATTTTTTTTTTTTTTATTTATTATTATTATTATTATTTTCTTTTTCACATGATAGTCCACAAGTTGTTTTTTATTCTTTCCATCAGTTAACTTCCCCATGTGTAATTTTTTTCAGATTTTGGCAGAGTATAAAGGTGTAACTTGTGTTATGAAGCAAGTTGGATGTGAATCCCAACTTATCTTCAACTTTCTTCCCCACAGGAAACAGGTTGATTATCCCAGAGACACCAGAGAACAAGATTGGTTCTACAATTTTCAACCACAACCGTTGCCATAAGAGCACAGGCACCACCTGCATTGGAGAAAGCCCGGACATTAAGAGTAAGTGTCTCTTGCTGTGGTGTCATTGTTAAATTTAGCTTAATTGATGGTGATCATTCATGTAATTGTGTGCCATCCTATTTTGAAATGCTGTGATCATTCATGTTAGCAACATTTTTCCTGCCCTAATTTCAAATAACCCCAAAGGCTTCCTCTCTAAATGACTGAACCACATGTCTGTAATACCCTCTGGCAGCTCCTGAGACATATCAGGAAGAAAGACCCCACCAGTTGATAGGCCATTTATTTATTTTGAATGTATTTTTACCATATATTATTATTTGAGATTCAATGAATATTGATTCTATACATTAGGTAAATGTGAGTGGTGAAGGCTGGCTGGCCTGGTTAGAAGTGTTCTCTTTTATCTCTGCCTTACCAGACATTGGAGAGGGGAATTTTTGTTTTTCATTGCTGCCACATAGAATTCATCAAGTACCATTCATCATGACAAATGTGCTTGGACTGTTTCATGAATAGTATTGTGAAATATTTGAGAGAGAGAGAAAGAGAGAGAGTGAGAGTAGGCAATTCAGTAGTATCATCCAGCCCGCAGTCTCACAGTATGTTCCAGTTACATGATTATTTGCTATTTAATAACTAAATGAAAATTTTGTACTAAGAAAGACATTATTGCATCATCAAAAGGAGGCATAGATTGATGTAAATGAAATAGCCTTCTGGTATTTTAGAAGTATATGAATTTTACCCAGAAAATGAAGACAGGTAGTTCCTTGAGCACCATGTCAGTTAAGGGTTAACTGATGAAATAATTTCTTCCGCAGTGTCTTGCCGTGAGCTGAGTAAGACCACCCCTCGCAGGCTGCGGGCCAGTCTCACTGCTGCTCGTAGAAACTCTTTCTACTCTGGCGCTTCAGGTGCTCGGTCCCGTAACTGGGAGCGAGCCAGAACTCGGTTGCTGGCTGATCACATCAAGGGTCATGCTGATCGTCGTCTCTCAGACTCTGCTTCTCAGCTCTCTGTAAATGCTGGCTTCCTCTTCTCAAATATTTTGTCTGCCAGTCCATTCCCCTCTCCTTCAGGCCAGATGAAAAATGCACAGCAAACCTCAAAGCAAACAATAACTCCAGATAAGAGTGTTTTGGGTTCCAATCTGAATATTGGTGCTGGCAATGATTCAGAGAAGAAAGATGACAATAGTGTTACAACAAAGGTCACTGTTGGTTCTCCACCTGGTGGTGTCTGTGCTAGAGTGGAGCTTCAAAATAAGAATGGGGTGGCAACTTCCATGGATCTTGGACACACACCTGTTAAAAGAGTAAGGCGTGTGCTGATGTTGACCACACCATCAAAGGCATGTTTGGGCACCAGCACTTCACCAGAAAGAGAGTATAACACACCTGGCAGCACTGGCACAGACTTCTCAGGATTTTCAACACCCATAAAGAAATCACTTCCCCTGATAGACAGAGAGCGTGGGTTTGAGGTTACTGAAACTCCTGCAACCGCCATGGTCACCGAACTTCATGACACAGAATATGCAGAAGTTCTTCATACCCCACAAAACAAGAAAGTCCAATTCACATTGAAGTTAAGTCCCAATGCCCCACAGACTCCAAAAAGAATAGGAACTCCCAAAGGTATCCTAAAAACTCCCAACAAAACTCCCTTGAAAAGTTCATATCACAGTCCAGTAATTAATAGCAAATGTGCTGGCTCTTGGAGAAGAGAGGATACAGCTGCTACCCCACACAAACGTGGTCCTCAGGAGGATGTGGTGCACACTAGCAACCCTGTGGTGAAAGTGGGAAATCTTGTGTCACATAGTGAACATGAATTGGAGTTGCTGTCTCCATCAAAAACTGTCAGACAACCTCTGGACTCAATGCAGCAAAGTCCTCCTCTTTCAGAATACTCCAAGATGTCTCTCAGATTAAGGAATAATCCACAGAAACCTTCCATGAGTCCAAAGAAGTCTAAAATAGTCCTTTAAAATTAAATGCAAATCCTGGAACATTCTTTAGTGGTGATAGAAAACTAGCAAAGCGACTTGAGACTGTGGGTACTGATTATATAGCTGAGTGTGATGCCCCTGCCAGAGTAGCTGAAGTAGATGTATCTTTGTTGCCAGACATGTCTATAGAAGACATAAATCTAGTAAACTCTCTCATATTTGGAACTGTTGAAGTTTCAGAGTGTGAGATACCAGTATTGGAGGTAAGTGAGGACAGTTACCTATTGGAGCATCTTACCAGTCTGGATGATTCTGAGATTTGTGACAGTGATGATGGTGGTAATGATGCTCCTTTATCATCACCCAAACTTCCAGACCTAGAGGCTACAGTAGCCTTACACTCCACCACAGACACCCTGGATTTTGGATGCATGAGCCCAGTACTTCTCCCTACCCAGAGGGAGTGGTACTACCACAGGGCAGACAGTGGGGGTGGGATTGCCCAGATCACCAGTGAGGTGAGGGACTCTGAAACAAACTCTGCATTTTGTAATGTCAGCAGCCCAAAGGAGGTTTTGTCATGTCAAGATGTGCAAGACGTAGCCAATTACCCTGACTCTGCACATGATTTGTCTGAGGTCAATGGACCAGTACATAATGTGACTCAGTACTCAGGCTCCTCACATGATGCTGTTGCAGACACTGACTCCTCATGTGTGTCGGAGGACACTAATATTTCAGTTGATGTGGTTGTAGATATTGACTCCTCACAGGGTATGGCTGAGAACTGTAGCTCATTACAGTACGCTGAAGAAGAGGCTGGCTCCTTGCAACATGAGGAGGAGGAGACTACTTCCTCACAGGGTGTGGATGATACTGGTTCATCTCAGAGTATGGATGAAGGTTCTGCTTCAACACAGAGTATGGATGAAGATTCTGTTTCAACACATGGTGTGAATAAAGGTTCTGTTTCAACACAGGGTATGGATGAAGATACTAGCTTATCACAGAGTGTGGATGAGGACATTGGCTCCATACAAAGTGAAGATGTTACTGGATCCTCCAAGTGTGTGGATGAAAAAAGTGAACCTGAGAGTATACCTGTAAACTGGAAGTCCTCCCAGGATGTGGATGAGGATACTGGCTCCACACAAAGTGAGTATGTTACTTTCTCTTCCCAGTGTGTGGAAGAAGAAAGTGGATCTTCTGAGAGTATGGCTAAGAATAGAAAGTTTTCTCATGGTTTGGATGAGGATACTGGCTCCACACAAAGTGAGGATAAGGGCTCTGGCTCCTCCCAGGGTACAGAGGAAGATACTGACTCTTCCCAGGCCATGGATGAAGATGCACTCTGTTCCCAGAGTATGGGCTCTAGCTCTTCCCAGGGTACAGATGAAGGTACTGACTCTTCCCAGAATGTAGATAAGGACACTGGCCCAATACACACAACGGCAGAAGTGGCTCAAGATGCTGGGTTCTGTGATGTGCCTGAAGATAAAGATTCCTCAAAGAACTTGGAATATCTTGGTGATTCTTCTCATATTGTGGCTGAGTGTAAGGCCTCTTTCCACTCTGTGGCTGAGAGTGTTGGCTCAAATGGTGATGCTGCCCACACAGACTTTTCATATGATAGAGCAAAGAATAGAAACATAATTTCTGCATTAAATACAATTGAAGGTACTGATGATGTGTTCTCCATGGCTGAAGATAGGTATTCTGTGGTTGATGAGGCTGAAGCCAATTGTGTTTGTGCTAATTCTGAGGATGCCAAGTCCATGAGTTTTGTGAAACAGAGTGATGATCTTAGTTTGACCTTTGATGCCAGAGATGATGGGAGTTCATCTGCAGAAGAGGAAGACTATCCTACATATTCAAAGTCAGATCTTAAAACTGTATCCTGCAATTTAGATGAACAACTGTCAGAACCACTAGTCAAAGAAAAAGTGATCAGGAGAACACCAAGAGTCAAATATAATGAAGAAAGTTTATATACATCATCCAAGATGGTTCGTCCTACACATGAGAGAGCTGTGAAGAAATGCCAAAAAGGCAAAAGGAGTGTAAGTACTAATAGTGAGGAGGAACCAAATCAGACAGTCAATCAAGAAAATGTAAGTCGTAGAAGAGTACTTCGAAAAAGGATCAGGAGACAGGCTGCAGTGCAAGCACGTCGCAAACTTGCTGATTCCATACAGGAGATTAGCAGTGATGATGGTGAGAGCCATGGATGGGGTCAGCAGAATTTGAAGAAAAGAATATTTGATATCTCAACTCCTGAAAAGATGAATGTTGGTGAGACAACTCTACCCCTAAAAAATGTTGAGAACTTGCCTTACTCATCAAACAAGTCAGGATATGTTGATACTGTTGCAAAAGACACAGAGTCAATACCAGCAACAAATGTACAAAATGCAGAGGAGCGAAGTGATATTTTAGAAGGTTATGTTGAGCAGGATCATAATTTTACTGCAGTTAATGACTTCACTCCAAAACTGTGCCAACACTCTGATTCTCCCTCTCTTCAGAGCACCTCACTTCCCAGTGCTAGTAGTGCAAGGGCCAACAGAAGACAACCAGGAAAACAAAGAAAGAAAAGTAAAGGGGTGAAGTTGACTCTTACTCGCAGTGGGGATCAGTACCAAGTTACTAAGACGCAAATTTCCCAAGGTAGCTCAGACCCAAATTCTAGTGGTGATCTGGATTTAAATCTTAGCTGCTCTGATTTAAATGACAATTTGGACTCTTCAAAATCATCTGCTCCTGGCTCTTCAGGAAAGATCAGCAAGAAAAGGGAATCCTTTACACTGCTAACACCCCACAGATTCACTCGTCACATGTCCCGAGACATTAGTTTATCACCAGATGTTTACCAACAATTAATTACTCTTTCTCCTCAGAGGCTTGGCAAGAAAGCCCAAATAGACAGTAACGTGAGTAAGGGAAAGGACTGCAATAATTCTGTGGATCAACCCATGTATGCTTCCACTCCGAGGGATTCTGAAAAGTCTGAGGAGTGGATAGTACACAACAGGAGTGACTCTCCTTCTACAAAGACTTTTGTTCGCAGACTAAAACGGAAACATCAGATTATTGCTTCGCCTCGTGTGAAATTGCCTCGCATGCAACAAACCGATTCCATTGGTCAACAAGAAAAACAGGAAGCCGAATCCACAGAGGACAAGTCTCCACTCTTCTTGAGGAAAAGACGAACAAATTACTCAAACCCGTCCATTCAGAGTTTGTTACATTTGTCCTCGGATAAGATTCTGTTGGACCAGAGTCCTAACCTCAGAAAAGATTCTCCTAATAAGAAACAGGAAAATTGTATATCTGAAGAATCTTTAGCATCACCACCTTCAAATAATGTGAAGTTGCGCTCTAGCAGAAGGCTCCTTTATTCTTCTGTACAGTAAAATGAGTGTAAGTGTAGAGTCAGTGTGAGATCAACACTTCACTGCTAGACTGATTGGTTTAGTTGACGCAGTGTGAAGTGCCTACCTCAAAGGAAGGTATGTTAAGTGAAAGTATGTAAATGATTCTAACAAAGAAATTAGTCAATAAGCAAATAAGTGTGCTGCCTCTGTCTCATCAAAGGAAATTGGCCAGTCGCATATCAAAATTATGTGCGAAAAATAAAGGTACCCCAATGCTTTGCTGAAAACATAATTTATCTGAATATGCTAATTACATAATTTAAGAAACTAATAAGTACATATGAAGAAAATAAAGTAATAACAATATATATATAGCAATTCCATTAATGTTCAATGAAAAATGAATAGAAGAAATCATATAAATTACTAACAGAATTGCATTTTCCATAACATGTATTCATTTCATTTGTATTCAATAAGAAGCAGAGCAATGGGCATTCTTGGGTGAAGGTGTTCCAGATTGCAAACTTGATGAATGGCGTATTACTATGAAACAACCACTCACTGAGGCTCAGGACCTTAGTGAGTATTTGTCATGTGCTGTGAGATTCAGTGACCTTAGATGTTTGACTTTTATGACAGGAGAGGATCAGACAAAGGCAGGGAGGAATTATTTGCAACAAAGAGATAATTGTATAGATCTTTGGTCTACAAGAAAGAAGTGAAAGGATGTGTATAAGCATTCATTTGATTTTGTGAGAACAGTGAGATTGTCATATCCATGGAGATTTATTTATTTTCTTTATATACTAGGCTGATATCCCATGTTGATACTATACATTTGCACACATGAATTAAGAACTGAAAAATTATAGGCTTTACCCATTGATCCTATCATGTCAGAGTGGCACAGCATACCTGGATCTCTGCATCAATGCCTGACAATAGAATATAATCTTGTTTCATCATAGTGAACTCATCTTATCTGGTAATTGGACCAGGTGTGAGAGAGCCTTCTATCAAAAACCTGAAGCATAACTCTGAATTTATTCTAGTTAACCATTTTATTTGTTCTTTCATCACAAGCACAAACTTTTTTTTCTTGCATCTGGTGTTATCTTACAGTTTTCCATTCATGCCATCCTGGGTATTCTTTAGCTTTATACCTCACAAAGGATCTCATTATCTCCCACAAACTCTTCTTATCTTTATCACCCAACTCTCCTCCAGTAATTGTATCAGTTTTTCACACTTGCTTGTTATCACTCTTTTTGTATGCCCTGTCCTATCCTTACTTGTTCCTGAGAGTGAACCATCTCAGTGGTACAGGTTGAGTTTCATCCTAGTTTACAGCCATTTCTTGAGGAGAGGGATGGTGTTATGGCAAGACTTTATGGACTTCGCTAAGCTAGCTAGCTTATTGAATTCTTTAGTCTTTGAAACCTTTAAGTATGTCCTACAACATGTGGCTTTTGGAACTACTGTATGTTATCCCCACCTTCCTGAATCAGTGTTAAGAGGTTTAATTTGTAGACTTGCTTCTTAAGTAATCAACTTATTTTTGCCAATGTTTTTCTTTAATAGCTAATTTAAAGCTATGGACATCAGCACAAGGACGCTTTGGACAAATCTATCCATCATAAGTTTAAAGAATACTAAATAGGAATTCAGTTAACATGCCACACTTCATGTCACTTGACCTACAAGGAGACAAAGTGGGTACAAATTTGTGAAGGAGCACCAAGCTAGACTGCATATTACTTTTGTGTTCTCATTGAATTAGACTTCATGAAATTCACTGTAGATAATGTGTATACTATATAGGTTTATATACATATTTTTTTATTGTTGTAAATGTAGATTGGTCATATAATTCTCAAGCTAGCTAGTTTGAGCTTTGAAAATTACTCTATATAATTAGTATATTTATATGTGTGTATGTATGTATGTATCTGCTTATACCTGTATATGTTTATACTTAAGTGATAATTGTGATGCCAGCTTACTTGCTATCCAATGGCTGCCAAGGTAATATAGCTGGACCTTTTGGGCTGTGAAATTGTACAGGCAAGCAGTGTGCAATAACTGCTGTAGTGAACATAAGATTTTTATTAGGTAGTGTTATTATTAAGTTTTATATTTCCTTCCAAATGTGTATGAAGAGCCGGTGCAAAGAGTTTGTTGCCTTTCTGTGCTGTCTTACATTTTTGTATTGTAAAATTGTTTATTAGTATAAAATAGAAACTGCCAGCTAGTAGTAGTCAGATTTCCGATTATTCAGTCTGGTATAAACATCTAGCAACTTCAGTCTCATCATAATGTTGAATGAGGAATTTTATTTATACATGTATATTATTTTTTTTTCTTATTATTTTTGTACAAATGTATGCTGATTTGCAACTGTGTATATATTGTTTGAAGGAATTGAATAGGAGTAAAAAGAATTCTGTAATACTTACAATAAATTTAATAGCAACTTTACTCATATTTGGGCTTTCCATGGTAATCAGATTGCACAGGGACATCACAGAATGCCTGGCTTGTGATCTCAAAAATTTCTAATTGAAGTAGAAAAAACTTAGTAGTGTTCAGTGCCTCAAAAACTCAATTGTTCCTTCTATCAACTCCACACAATCTTCAAGGCAATTATCCTCTCTTCTTCAATGACTCAACTGTTCTCTTCTACACTGAACATCCTCAGTTTGTCCTTTACTCATAATCTAAACTGGAAACTTCACATCTCTTCTCTACTAAAAACAGCTCATATGAAATTAGGTATCCTTAGTTGTCTATGATAGTTTTCCTAAACCCCCAACTACTAACTCTACAGGAGCCTCATCCACTCATGTATGAAGCGCACCACACTGTTTTATAAGATATGTGAAATCAAAAGCTTTTTGTCTTATCAATTCCTCTTCTCTGACTGACTGCCTTCAGCATCTTTCTCACCACTGCAATGTTGCATCCCTTACTATCTTTACAGTCATTTTCATGCCAGCTGCTCTTCTGATCTTGCGAATTGCATGCCTCCCCTCCTCCTGTGGCCTCAATGCACAACTTTCTACTTCCTCTCGCTCCTATTTTGTTCACCTCTCTAATGCAAGAGTTGACCAGTCAATCATTCATCACTTTGGATAAGTGGAACTCTCTACCTGCTGCTGCATTTTCACCTTATGACCTGAACTCTTTTAAGCTGGAGGTTTCAAAACATTTATCCTCATTCTTTTGACTTAACTCTCCTGACCCTGTTCTGGGACTGGCATCTCAGTGACCCCTTTTGTTTAATAGTTTTTGTTGCCTTTGGTTGGTTTTCCCCTCTTAAATTGTGCTTGAAGATGCTTCCATGCTGATAATCAGTTCTCATGTGGAAAGATGATGGGACCTAACAATTTCCTTCGTGATAATCTATTTTGTTCATACAAGTACAGTGAAGTATGAGGATTCATGAGATTAATGAAGAGGTTGGCTGCTGATGGATGAATGGGTTTAGGTACTTTGAGGGCAGTAGTGTCAAAATTTGAAGTGACTAAGTCTGAGTGAGCACATAACAGTCTTTGCTTTGCTAGGTCTGCAAAATCTAATAACCACTACTAGTCTTCAATGTAAGGTATTAATATGTTATACTGTACAAATATTTTTATTCTTGAAACCAGAACTTGATAACACACATACTTGAGTACACACGGACACACACATTCACACACACAATCAGAAACACATGCACACCAGATCCTCTAAAGTGTCTGTTTGGTGGCCTATTTTCCTAGTTAGAATGAACTAAATACAGTGGTTTTGCAGTAATGTGAGGGTTAAGAACAAAGTAAGTTCCAAGATACAAAGCACAAATGAAACACTGCACTTGTTACTCCTTCCTTCACCTGGTATGGCTTAAGCTTCAGGCAGTTCAGAGTATGTGAAGTTCTTGGATTTGATGAGAATTCATGAATATTTTCAAGTAAGTAAAGAATCAATATATTTCATATATTTGTCACTAGCCTTACCTGAAATAAATAAAAGCAACAGAAAATGGTTGCAGCTTGTATCTCCTACATGTTTGGCTCTCATGTTTTTTGTAGGATAGATTGTATATTGTGAAGTGTACATGTGCATGAAACCAGTGATTTATACAATGACTCCTAACTACCAAGTTCTGCTGCTTTAATGCAAATGAATAAATACTTGCACATACACAAATAAGACATATCAATAAAAAATCTGATATTTGTGAACTAACTGCTGGTGGCACTAGAAAGGCAGTCTGGCTGATGGAATACTGCTATTTCATCTCCTGCATGTCATAAAAAGTTATTAAAAAGGGACGGAGTGAGGGGGACTGAGGATCCCCTCCTCAGCATTTTTTACTCCTTCAACGAGTCAAGGTGTAATTCTTCCTCTGCTACCCACATTAAGGGATGTTGACCTGGCACAAGGTATACCTAGGTTTGAACATATCAAGCACATTACTTAGAAACCACTGTAGCTTAAAAATTTGGCCAGTATACAATTGCTCTCAAGCTTACATCAACTAGTAGATCATAAATAAAATCTGAAGCAGTGATCAACAGAAAAACATGATAAGAAACGGTATCAAACATTCTTCGTGCTGATTTGTGTCTTGGGGTAGTGAAGATTTTTGGCAGCACCAAACCCCTGGAGAGTCCTTATTATCTAAAGATTCCAGGTATTACTTGACAAAAATTGTACAACCTCATTATTCCAATCTTTAAAAATGTGTACATCTTCATTATCATAAAATGCAGAGAAAATCTGTTAGCCAAGATGAGTAATTTCATACAGATGAAAAACCCAAATGAATAAATTAACTGCATAGACCTTCTGAGCTAATAATCAAGCAAAACCATCTATTGAAAGCAAGCAGTGAAAGTCTTTTCCCTTGAAGTGAACAAAACAGACAAGTGGTGCAGCAGCTATTGTGGTGCCTGGGATGGCAGGAGCTAAAGGTTGGGACAGGCAAAACTGCTGCATCAGCCACACAATCCATTACTCAATGAGTTTTTTGGCTTTGAAGAATTTGCGTAGGTAAAGGACCTGCCAGGTGGCCAAACCAATCAGACAACACAAGGAGAACAAGGAAAGATACAACACTCTGGAGTTGGTTGATTCTGTAGGAAAAAAAATAATAACTATTAATTTTGCAGTTGTAAGTCCTACATATTAAGTAAAAATTAACATTCTGCTAAAGCAAATCAATACATGATTATAGTAATACTTCAAACATTTTTTACCATAATGCTGAAAGCGCCTTGAATTAAATGAGGGCCTTTGTTCTCTCTTTTGCATAAGCTGGTTACATTTCTAGGATAGTTTACGAAGTCAAACACACATACTAATTACCATTTGTGTCGCGCATTTCCTCCTCTCGTTGCCTCATGTAGGAGAAGTCCTGAACAATGCTCTCACTTAAGTCCTCCAACCTCTTGAGTTCAATTTCTAGAGGCTTGAGTTTTGCTGCTTCACCAAGCTGTAGAAAGAAGGTGACAAGATATTACTAAGACAGATTATGTAAGAAGGAAAAGCTAGGAAAAAAAAAAAAAAAAAAAAAAAAAAAAAAAGCCAGTTCCTGTGCAGATTCTAGAGTTGGTCAAAAGAAAGGGATAAATGTCTTGAAACAAATGATTAAAGATGATGAATGATGAATGATTAAAGAGGTGGACAGGATAGGGACAAGAAGAAAGCCTATGCAGCAAGGCCACAGGAGGAGGGGAGGCATGCAGTTAGCAAGATCAGAAGAGAAGTTAGCATGAAAATAGCAATAAAAGATAGCATGAGATGCGACACTAGCTGTGAGAAAAAGACTGAAGACAGTCAGAGAGGAATTGATAATACAAAAAGCTTCTGATTCCACATTATTTAATAAAACTTTGAGTGGAACCCTCTCCACACCTGCAGAGTACTCCATACATGAGCAGATAAGGTCCTTGTATAGAATTAGGAATTGGGAAGGAAGAAAAAAAAAAAAAAAAAAAAAAAAAAAAAAACCTGACAGTCACCTCAGAGTGCCAAACCTCACAGAAGCTGTTTTAGCAAGAGACGAGATGTGAAGTTTCCAGTTTAGAACACAAGTAAAGGAAATACTGAGTCAATTCCATGTAGAAGAGGTGGAGTTGAGTCATTGAAGAAGAGGGAACAGTTATCTCGAAAGTTGTGTAAGTTGATAGATGGAAGAATTGAGTTTTTGAGGTATTGAACACTACTAAGTTTCCTCTGCCCAATTAGAAATCTTAGACAGATCAGAAGCCGGGCATTCTGTGGCATCCCTGTGGAATCTATTAACCTGAAAAGACATGGAGAAGTGTAGGATAGTATCATCACTGCTGCAATCTTCTTATCAACAGGTGTCTTTAAACTTGCTATACCTTGTAGCTTTTCTAGTAAATCTTATCAGCAGAGGACTATATAACTACACAATCCTTGGATAATCATTAGTACATGTAAGGAGTAATGAAGTCAATAATAGAGAGGAAAATTAGGGAGCATCTACAAAAACAACTTGATAAATCAATGACAAAATGGCTTTATAAAGGGAGAGTCTCGCCTCATAAACTAGTTGAATTTCTATAGTAAAGTTTATGAGGTAGCAGATAATGTGGAGATAGTTGACATCCTATTCCTGGATTTTAGTGAAGGATTTGATAAAGTACTACATAAGAGGCTCTTGAGAAAGGTTACAAAACATGGGATAGAGGGAAAAATATTACGATGAATAAGGTCATGGCTTGGAGACAGACAACAGGTCAGAGAGTTGTAAAAAGCAGTTCTAACTCCAGGTGGGGTCAAGAAATTTGTGAGGTCCCACAGGGATCAGTTTAAGGACCATTGTTATTTTTAATATATATTAATGATTTAGATATTGAACTGGTAGTGATGTTAGTAAATTTGCAGATGCTATGAAGATTGACAGATTAATTAGGTCTGATTCAGATGCCATCATCTTGCAGGCACATTTGGATAGGATGAACGAATGGACAGACAGATGGTAAATGCAGATTAATATTAACAAATGCAAACTATGTACTTAATATAAGTAGAGGAAATCCACACAATCAATACACAATAAACTATGAAGCTTTGGTATTTTCAGGATATGAAAAAGACTGAAGAATTATAGTTAGCTCCAATCTTGGTCTAAGAAAACAATGGACAAATGCTAGAAATAAGGCAAATAAGGTGTTAAGATAAGTTTTTGGGAGTGTTAAAACTTAAAAGCAGAAACATCTACGCTGAAGAACAGTTTGTTATTGTTTGGGTGGCAATAAACAATGATTATCAGTCTTTAATTTCTAAATTATGAAAATAAATTATGGTAATTTACAGGATTTTATATATTCATGGTTTCTTGCAGTCTACTTCCTAGAAGGAAATAACATCATACTGACTAAAATTCATCAATTTAGGAACATATTAATTTTTGTCCCAGAAATAGAGACACTATATACAGGGTGATGCAGCATTGAGTTGTGACCTTGCTGCACTAGGGATTTTGAAGTCACAAATGTTTTAAAAAAGTTGGACTCAGCAAAGTCGCATTGCAAATTTTCTATAAACAAAGACATTTTTTAAGAAATTACTGTGGCTGGGGAAGGAGGTGGGCCAGGAGGATGTGGAGGAAGAGGAGTATGACCAGTAAATATTAGTTTAGGCTGAATTTCAACTGGGAGAGAGAGAGAGAGAGAGAGAGAGAGAGAGAGAGAGAGAGAGAGAGAGAGAGAGAGAGAGAGAGAGAGATAAAAAAATAAATAAATAAATAAATAATAATATAATAATAAATAAATAAATAAAAATATATATATATATATATATATATATATATATATATATATATATATATATATATATATATATATATATATATATATATATATATATATATATATATATATATATATATATATATATATATATATATATATATATATATATATATATATATATATATATATATATATATATATATATATATATATATATATATATATATATATATATATATATATATATATATATATATATATATATATATATATATATATATATATATATATATATATATATATATATATATATATATATATATATATATATATATATATATATATATATATATATATATATATATATATATATATATATATATATATATATATATATATATATATATATATATATATATATATATATATATATATATATATATATATATATATATATATATATATATATATATATATATATATATATATATATATATATATATATATATATATATATATATATATATATATATATATATATATATATATATATATATATATATATATATATATATATATATATATATATATATATATATATATATATATATATATATATATATATATATATATATATATATATATATATATATATATATATATATATATATATATATATATATATATATATATATATATATATATATATATATATATATATATATATATATATATATATATATATATATATATATATATATATATATATATATATATATATATATATATATATATATATATATATATATATATATATATATATATATATATATATATATATATATATATATATATATATATATATATATATATATATATATATATATATATATATATATATATATATATATATATATATATATATATATATATACACACAAGTGTTTATTTATGCGTATTTATATTATGCAATTTTTAAATAACAATGGTAAAATACCTAGTCATTTTTTCTAATTATGTGGATTATTTAGAATAACCTGATGTGAAAATAAACTAGTTGCATGGCTGGTTTAGTTTAGTCAGTCAAACCGGATCCAGTAGCAAACTTGCAAAGCCAAAGTTGCACCTGGAAAATGAAAGTTGCTCTCTGCTCTGGGTAAAAAAAAAAAATAAATAAATAAATAAAAAAAAATAAAATAAAAAATAATAATAATAATAATATCACAATATGTGATATTAAAATATCCAAAAATATACGATATGAAGTGGACCAACTTTTCTCTGAAACATGATATCTGGTGCATCTGGCAACGGAAACTGGAGTTTGTGTACTCCTACATTTTTTTTTTTTCTATAATGTAGTAATACAATACTAGAAGACAATTATGTTGTATTAAATTTGGATCATGTTCTTACTTGTTAGGATGCATAATTTTACAAAGGGTTGACCATTTCAAAACATAAATGTCCAAAAGAGTATCTGCCAAGAAGCTAAAGATGACTCTTTTGAAAAGAGAGAACTACTGAGTGATACATAACTAATCAATTGACACTGACCAGAGTGAGAATTTTTTTGGTTGCAATCAATTTGATGTGAAATGTAATATAAAAGTGCTACGCAAAAAATACAGCTATCTTCCAAGAGTGAAACAAAGGTTCCACCATTACTTGTGTCAAGATACACATAAAACAACAAATTAGTTCTTAAAACTCTGGCTTTTTTTTAAGAAAGTGTCATCTATCTAGAAAAAGGATAAAACTGATTATTTCCTACTGATTTTTTAGTGGAACATGTAAGTAGGTTAAACACATGCAAACAAACAAACAAACAAACAAATACGCACACAAACACACACACACACACAAATGTATTTACACAAGTAGAACACTGTTTCAGTATATACAAGCAGTTCATGTTAGTTATAATACAACATACTGTTGATTCAAGCCAAATTCACACAGAAAAGTGCGTATTGTTGGTAGTATAGCTCAACATCACCTACACTGTTTTCTGATATAATTGAGAACTTAATCCTTGGTTCACATTATAACATACAGACATTTCACATTAGAATCAGAACTAGATAAAGACAAACTGATTCCTGAACAAAGACAAAGGCAAACCACATGATGCAAAAGCTTAGAAAACAATGCAAGGTGAATAATCACATCATAATTTTTTTTTTTTACTGGTAAGCAATCAATTATTACCAACACAAGAATCCATCTTTATATGAAGCCACAGAAAAAATTCATACATTTATGTGCTAATAAATCACAGCATGGGGTAAGAGATCCTGATCTTGTTAGGAGTAGAACTGGCACAGGTAGATGCCATCAAGGATAAGTGGCAAACTTTGGTTATGTTTCTCTCTCTCTCTCTTTTTTTTTTTTTTTTTTACCATATCTGATGACTCCTTGGGATTGTGTTGGCACCATGGTGGCCAAGATGCTCTTTAGATAAGCTATCACAATATATTTCTTTGCATTTGGTGAATGAAATTAAATTAATCAAGGACAAGTCTTGAACTCCAAATTTTTGCATATAGTACTGTACAGTCATCCTCTTGAAAGTGATGATCTTCCACTTTAAAGACTAAGTTAATAGCTAAGTATAAAGGAGATTTAGGAATGTTGATCCTCATTTTTTCAAATGTTCTATTCATCATAACACTATCTTATAATTCCAAACACCATTTCCCTTTCCTTCATTAATTTGAGAACATTGTACACACCAATTTGTCATGCCAGCCAATAACCAATGTTAGCACTATATGAGGAAGTAACAAACCACACACAAACTGTGACAGGCCAAGTGACAACTACATATATCACACAGCTTCCAATATCATTATTCTGTAGCTTCTTAAAAGGTGGGCTTGAATACTAAGAGTTTTAAGCAATCAGTTGAGACAGCACACCAATGGTATGATCAACTTCAAATTGTAAAAAGTTATATCCAATTTTCAAATGTAAAAACCACACACACTCTTTTTAATCTACATGCCTAAGGCCACACATGGAAACTTACAAATCTCTGCTGGTGAGAACAAAACCAACACCAACATGGAGGAGAAAAATTATTAATTGATCTAGTCTTGCAACAAGTTCTTACTTAATCACCTAAAAAATAATAAATAAAAGTAAATGGAAAAAAAAAAAAAAAATCATAAGTGCACAAATATGGAGAGAGAGAGAGAGAGAGAGAGAGAGAGAGAGAGAGAGAGAGAGAGAGAGAGAGAGAGAGAGAGAGAGAGAGAGTTAAGGAGTTTGCCAATTTAAATGTAAAGGTATTTTGAAACTCCTTTGAAACAGTTCAAGTTTTAAGAAGGAAGAAGAACAAGTAGGTGTAGTCCACCAGCAAATAGATGAAAGAGTGAACAAGTTTAAATAGACAAATTCTAAATTTACCTAAACTGATTTTGATTTAAATTTACGTAAACTGATTTTGATTTACGGTAAAACGCATTTCACGATCAATCCATTATATGAAACATTTCCAGAATGGGGAGATAGTGAATCACATCACATCTCACTGTACACTTTCACAATCAACACAATCTTCCTATTAGATCTTGAACACAGCCTCATCCTCCTTTCAGTTACTGTCAATTGTATTCCTTTTTATAACCCTTCATACTACACTTACACACATTCAATGACTGAACCACTAACACACCTTATTTTACTGCAAGGCAAAATGTACTGAGGAATCCTACACAAAACTCACCCACATCCTAATACAGCATCTGCATCATACTGCATCTCCTTACTTGATAGGAGTTACCTATACTATCATGGTGTTAATACCTTGGTCAATGAGTATTTTAGGAGTCCCCCCCATCTAAGCCATATCAACAAGTAACAAGGGAGGACAACTTACTGCCTCATAGGTCTTGGCCTCAACACCATGCTTGGTCTTCAGGGTCACCTCCTGTTGGATGCCTCGTATGGCTGCAGAGAGCAAAAGTTTTGTGTAAGTTGGCTGAGAGAGAGAGAGAGAGAGAGAGAGAGAGAGAGAGAGAGAGAGAGAGAGAGAGAGAGAGAGAGAGAGAGAGAGAGAGAGAGAGAGAGAGAGAGAGAGAGAGAGAGAGAGAGAGAGAGAGAGAGAGAGAGAGAGAGAGAGAGAGAGAGAGAGAGAGAGTATATATTCAAGATTCTATAAATAATCAAGTGAGTGGTAAAGCCAATACTACTTCTGAGTCATTCTTCTTATAATATATGTACATACTCTTATACTTGAAAACAATAAGATTGCCGCAATAAAAACTGGTAAGTGGTGTGGAGATTAAACCATTGACAGGACACAATATCTTACCAGTCAGAACGTAATGCTCATCATGGCCTAGGAAGAATTTAGTTGACTTTCATGGTTTCATCTATATCATTTTGTAAGATGTGCATGATGGTGTCAGGAAGTCTTCATCCTGACACACCACCAGCACACTCCAGGCACACTCAACACTTACTTGGGGGCACACGGGAAACAAAGCAGATCTCATACACATCATAGTCTTCTGTGTTAAAGATGAACTTCCCATTGTCCGCCTCCTCCTTGTTGTACAGGTGGTGGCCCTTGGAATCCGTCACCTGCAAGTAGCAAACACCACTGATTAAAGGTTTTATGCAAGCATTAAATATTTATTTTTGGGCAAATTGTCTTTTTTTTTCATATTGTGATCAACACAGTAAAGAAATTACCAATAAAATTAAAGAACCAGATGGCAACAACCAGTGTTTGTGGCAAGAAGCAGGGCTGTGGAGCCAGTACTCAAAACACCAGACTCCAACTCCTTGATTTCTTGTGCATCCAACTCAAATTCCTATCCCCCAGTATAATAATTGAAAAAAAAAGCATCCATAATAACTTAAGTCACACTATTCACATTAAATTTTCATACCATAGGGAAGAATATAAATTATCAAAGATAACTATACATGTTTTTATATAACCCAAAAATTTAAATAAATTTATTTTATTTTGATGAATAGGTATTGGTTCAGTTTTTTGCTAATACTAATTGAGAAATAATCCAGACATGTCCACTCAGTAGCATGTTGTGGCATTTGTTTACATTCTGCTGACAAGTAACAACACTGATATGATTTTTCATTCTCTCGGGTGGAAACAACGTGTGTGGTATGTTCAAAAGTGGGATTTCTAGAGTTAGAGTTAGTGTCTGGACATTTTTATTGACACCAACTCCAATTCCAGCAGCACCAAATTCCTTCTGACTCGGATTTCACAGCCCTGCACAGACACTGTTAGTTCACATGAAGAGGATCAATATTATTATTTCCTGGGAGAATCAGAGCATAAAGAACAAGTTTTGCAAAACTTTTGTTGCACTGTTTTGCCCAAGACACTGCCAATCTGAACTAGAAATTGCACATGACACTGAGGTCAGACTCAGGCTATGTCTGCAAGCCTTGTAAAGTAATGTTAGGTAACACACTGAATATGGGAAAACATGAGTACGTGACCATAGAATAAGCAACTACAAGATCAAATGATCATGGCATTCCTTATGTTTTAGTACAGCTGTGAAATGACATCAGGCTCATGGGCAGCAAGGCTCGTCACAAGTCCTGTTCAATCGGCGCACACACTTCACCATCCCGTACAGCACCCTACCATCCGACACCTCCTTCAGGGCGAGGGGCACCACCTTACTGGGGTGTGGGTTTCCATGAAAGGGTTACCCACTGGCAAGTGTTGGGGTCACACACGGACCTACCTGAATGTCCACTTTCTGTCCTTGCGCCTCCTGCACCTCGTACTCGCCGGACACCAGCACGTTTTTGTGGATCTCCTCCTTGAAGCACTTCTGTGTGTTGGGCTGCAAGTGGAACATGATTCCCTCCACTCCAGCCGCAGCCGCCGCCACCACTACCACCACCACAGCCACCTGGGCACGCCTCATGTTGCCTGGCGTTGCTCACTGGCTCTACACGCACTGAGGACCTGCTGCTGCTGCTGCTGCACGCCCTCACACTGCGATAAGGAGGCTGCCCTGGAAAGTGACAGTCGCCGCCGCTCAGGTGTGGTGGTGATGATGGCTGCTGCTGCTGCTGCTTCCTCGACTCCACGTCAGCCTTCCCTCCCTCCCCCCTCACCCTGGACAGCCCTCCCACTCCTCATATTTTACCATTTACTTTCAGTATTTCATTCGGATATTTGAGCTGAGCAGCTCAACAGTGTGAAACAATAACTCACTGCTTCCTGGTGCAGTCCCATAAATCGTGAAAAAGCAGTGGCCAGCCAGAAGCCTGACGTGTATGCACAATTTAATTGCCTTTCTCAGTTGCACAGTGCACAGTATCCCTTGCCTTTATCTTGCTGCCACTCGCTTCTCCACTTACGGGATCAGCAAAGCGCTTTCATTCTTAACCCGAAAATACAAGAAATAACTATCTGGGAATAGAAATTTGACAGATAGATTATTATCAATGTAAGAATGACAGCAGCCAACATGCAGTGGGTTGCTCTATTCGTCAGTGCCACATTTCATAACTTATTCTTCCACAATAATTAGTGTATTAACTGAAGTGAACCTTAACAAACTGGTTTCTCGTGCTCTTAGTACGTATAATTTCATCCTCCTGCAGATATTCGCTTGTGTGATGCCAACATATAGTGCTCCTTTGCCGCCCCAGATACCTCGGTTGGAATCCCAACTTGGGATTCATCATTCATTGCACCCTGCCAGTGGATAAGCACATTGAGGAGCATGGAGAAAAGCTTTGTCTTTCTTGAATACGTTTATAAGAACTTCATATATGTTTTTAGTGTTACGAAATGTTGCGTATCGCAGTGAGAGGGTGAATTGTTTTCTTGGTGTACTTACAATACACAATTTTAACTCTCGCGCTCACACCAATTGAATTTATTCCTATAGACAATTGAAACTTTAGAAAGACATAAATCAGTGCACTGTATTTTTCATTAACTGTTTAATCAGAAGCAATATTGTTCTTATTTTGGATGCTGCCTATTTGTCAACCTCATAGCCTTTGCCGTAATAGTTTGCTAACCTTTTTTTCTTTGACACTTCTATCCACGTTACTGCTATCAACCTGCTAGGCTAGTTATTCTTAGTTCATATTTTTTCTCTCATCGGTTAAAAATCTGCTTCCCGTTACGAGTATAGAAGTGTTATTTCTTCTCTTTCCCTTTTGCCTATATTTTCCCTTGATGAATATTTGTGGAAATTGAATATTCGTTTGAAAATTTTCTCTCATAAGCTACATATATACATTTATTTTTATTTTTAGTCTTGATAATCTGAAAATTGTATACTATAAACTCCTACCAATGGGACTTCTTAATTAAATATATCCTACAGTTTTCTCTTTACTACTATATTAACCAGCAAGTCTGATAGACACTACTTTTATGTTTCTTGATGCTCAATTTGTCCACTTGAGGAAACTCAAAACAATTTGAATACCTCCGTTGGTGAGTATTCAGGTTAATTCAGCAACGCTTTGCTCTCTCACCACGACTACTTTCAAAGTCTACAAAGATAACCGATTAAGAGTACTTTCACACGCACGGCCGCGTGACAGATGCAATGTGGCCGCACGGCAGCCACATTGCATCTGTCTTGCAGTGCAGAGCGACCGATCTCACCAGGCGAAGAAGAATCCTAATTAAAGTTTTTTTTGCATGTATAAGAGGCAAGGTATCCTTGGATAAGAGTGGTTGGTGTCTGTGTAGAATAGATGATTCCTCAAAGGTATTCGAAAGAGAGTTTTTTATTATTATTATTTATTCGTCAGCACTTGTATCATTATATTCTTATTGTCGGCCGATCCTCTGAGCTATTTATGTCAACGCTCCGGCACATTTCATCCCGTAACGCGTAGCGACAAGGAAAAGCAGTGCATACACTACTTAATTGGTTACAGGCTCGACAGATAAACAGAAGCTTCACTTTCAGCTTCTCGTGGATCAGAACTACATATTCTGTTATTTCTTTTAAACAGGTATATATATTATATATATATATATATATATATATATATATATATATATATATATATATATATATATATATATATATATATATATATATATATATATATATATATATATATATATATATATATATATATATATATATATATATATATATATATATATATATACGTTACGCTCAATTTACATTCAGTATATTTCAGTATCTATCAGTGAATTCAAGTACTATTATGTGCTTAATGATCGCGAACGTAAAAAAAAAATAAATAAATAAAATGAAAATGAATCTTAAAAAATACAACATTCCTACACTCAGCTTTTCATACACAGCGTGGCAACAGTTGCACTACAAGACGCGGTTATTGTGACACACAGTTTTACAGATTGAGCTTACGCCAGCGAGTGGTAGTTACTCATTCAAAGTAAATGAATCGGTGAATAAATAAATAAGTATGTAAATAAGCAATAAACTGGGTTTGCTAAATGCCCATTCTTAATCTACATAAACATCTAACATATGAACGAATCCTTACAAGATCATGAATGAAAGCAACACAGTTGATACCTACCTATATAGTGTTCTTGAATGAACAGTTAGCGCAGCGTGTTCATTCCTTACCAGACATAAATGAGAACACAAAGGAATGCAAAGAAATGATAAACAACAACATCTGTTGTGATATTAGTTTAGGGTCTTAAGCACTTCTAGCACAGAGGGCAGAAGGGCTACACCACACACACACACACACACACACACACACACACACACACACACACACACACACACACACACACACACACACACACACACACACACACACACACACACACACACACACACACACTTGTGTTCTCTTACAAGTATCGGTTTTTACAGTACAGAATGTTGCATGGCGCCAGCACACACCCGCAACACTATTTGAGCGATTCACTGATGGTGATGATGATATTTATGATGAGTGGCAACAGTGATAACAACAAACGATGATGCTGATGCTGATGATAATGCTGCTGATAATGGTGATGATGATAATGATAATGATGTAAATAATAGTAATAAATAATAATAATAATAATAATAATAATAATAATAATAATAATGTGGTGCCTGAGTTGTTCGCCGTCCCTTCGTTACCACGTACTGTACATCTCGTGACTGCTGGCGCCAGATGACTTCTGTTTCCCCGTCCACAACAGCAACAACAACAACAACAATCCATGTATGTGCATGACCTCCGCTTCATCGCCTTCCTCAGGATATGCCACCCCAGTGTCCGTGAGACCGTGACTCTTGCGACTTGCACCGCCACCACCGCTACCTGTGTTCCTTTGCTACAGCATCGTCAAACAGCCACTCTTCAAACAGGATCGTGCCGCTGCATCAAGTTGCAACATCCGGCAGACTTTGTCACTACTAACAACAGAAGCAATAACAACAGTGGACAGCAGCCGCTGGATGGTAGAGGATGAAACAGCAGCGATGGAGGTGGAGTCAGCAAACTGTTCTCCGTCGCTCAGCATGCGGCGGATCCACAGAGACCAGTCGTCTGGCGGCGTCATCGAACTAGCGGTACCAGCCCAGGATATACTGCAGGAGAGTCACCCTCTTCTTAGTGGGGGCGGGAGGGGTGGGGGGAGGGAGCGCAGCACGCGGGCACATGGTCTCATAGTCCAATGAGAAGCGCAGGCTGCGTGTTGCGGTGTTCAGTGTGCGCACCGAGAACCTCTCAACGTCCTCGAAGCGCTCTGGAGGTCACAAGTTATTCACGAAATAAAAGCAGAGAAAAATAAACAAATAAGATAGGTAAATAAGTAATAATGATAATAATAATAATGATATTAGTAATGATAATAACAATAGAAATAATAATAATGATGATGATGATGATGATGATAATAATAATAATAATAATAATAATAATAATAATAATAATAACAATTATAATGATGCTAAACTAATATAACAGTAACAATAACAACAACAGCAATAATAACAACAACAATAATAATATCACTATCATTATCATTACTGATGTGTGAAGAGACGATGCGTGCACTCACCATCAGGGGAGGAGATGTGGTCCTGCAGGCTGTGACGCAGCTGTGCCCCACACACCAAGCGCTGACGCACCATCACGTAGGCGCCACCGCACACTGGCTCCTCGCTCACTGGCTCACTCTCTTCTTCGATTTCACTGAATGCTTCATAGAAGTCCTCTTCCTCCTCCTCCTCCTCCTCCTCCTCCTCAGCGTGTAGGTCCTGTGGCAGCGTGTAGTCGTCACTGTTAGCAATGAGATCAATGGTCGCCTCGATAGTGTTCTCACTCGAGTCTGTGTCCTCCACGTCACTGTGAGCGTCGTGCACGTGTATGTTTATCTGCGCGCCGAGGGTGGCCTTGGTGACGGTCATGGCTGGCAAGGTGGTGGTGATAGTGGTGGAAGGTTTATGAGTTGTGGCGGAGGAAGAGCTGGTGGTGGTGGTAATGGAAGGGGCATATGTGGTGGTGGTGGTGGTGGGGGAGGGTTCCTGCCCACCTGCTGGTGTTGTTAGGCTCCCTGGAGACGCCTCCCCTGGTGGCATAGTGATCGTGCCTCCTGGCGCAACGTCAGCTGTAGGAGAACTTGTGACTCCCATTAGATTTTGAGAAGTGGTTGTCCCTTGTAGAACTGCCTCTGTTACAGTGACATCCCCTGAGCTTGATGGTTCTACAATATCGGAGGCTGCGAAATTGTCCTGTTCTGTAGAAGTGGTGACCGAATTTTCTTCATCTGTCAACCCATTACTTTCATTATTGACGATCTGAAATTCACTTAAAGGTTCTTCTCCTAATGCATCAGAACCTTCCTCTTCTGTCAAGCCCTGCACAGCCCCTCCGAGGCTCTCTGTAGTGACCTCTTCACTCGTTGCGGGCGCCGCATTGTGTTGTGCCACCGTCACAGCTGTCTCGTGACTCACAACACTCGGCTCGTAAATGTCACCTGGAAAACCGATATCTGAGGACACTACAATTTCTGGAGGCAAGGAGACGGACGCCTCGCTGCCGTCCAGGACGAGCCAGGGAATGTCGTCAGCCAGGGCGGGGGGTGGTGTTACCTGGTGAATCTCTGCCGGGCTCTGAGGAGCACCATGGTCGGCCATCACCAGATCCCCCACCACTTGTACCGATTCTGGGTCAGTGACAGTCAGCTCCACCTGCATGGAATCTCCAGTCCCTGGCAAGTGGGCGGTGGAGAGGCCAAGGGTGATAGTCGTGGTGGTGGTTGGGGTTACAGATATAGTAGTGAATGGCAGGGCAGCGTGAAGGGTTGTG
Organism: Portunus trituberculatus; assembly: GCF_017591435.1. Lineage (NCBI taxonomy): Eukaryota > Metazoa > Arthropoda > Malacostraca > Decapoda > Portunidae > Portunus > Portunus trituberculatus. The sequence continues at coordinate 1,494,206 of NC_059285.1, forward strand.
ACAGTAGTTGTGGGAGCAGTGGTGGTGACTGAGGTGACATCGAAACCAATGGTGGCAGTGGTGACAGGAGTGTGTGTGGAGGTGGTTAGAAGGGATGACGAGATGGTAGTGGTGGTGGTGGTGGTGGGAGGGAATGCAGATATAATGTTGTGAATGGTGGTGGGAATGATTGTGATAAGAGTGGAGGTGGTGGTGAGTGTGGAAGTGGTGATGGGTAGGGTCGGTATGGCAGGTGCAGCAGTGGTGGCGGTGGAGGGTGCCAGATGGATGGTGGTGGCGGAGGATGAGGAGGCGACGGTGTTGATAACGAGGTTTATTGTTGCTTGTTTGTTGCCGTCATCTTGCAAGGGGAAGTCTGGATCACTGTGGGTGTCTTCTGGTGGCTCCTCTATCTTCACGGTAAGGTGCACGTCCTGGCTGCCATCCCCGCTGCCAGCGAGAGGGGTGGTGGTAGTGGTGGTAGTGATGATGGCGGTAGTGGTGGCGGCAGTGGTAGCGCTAGCTGTGGAGGTGTCGGTGAAGTAATCTGGTGTCGTGAAAGCGAATCCAGTGACAGGCTCAGTGACAGACACCAAGTTAGCTGTAGGACCAGACTCCGTAGACTCATCAGAGTCCTCCACCGTCACAGGCTCAGTCTCTGCTGCAAGGCTGGCGTCTGTTGTGGTGTCATGCATTATCGATAAATCATTGAAGTTCTCAGTCCCTAAGATATTCATTGCTTCCTCCTCCAAGGTTGTGGCCTTAGGCATAACTGTGGTCTCTATAGGATGTCCCGAGACACCCATCAGATCTTGGGCCTGGGAGGAAGAGGGAAGTGTAGCAGCTCCACTCACCACCATCCCCGCGGTGACCCAACTGGTGTCTTCCTCAGACTTGGTCCCGCCCAGCGTCCCTAAGTACAAGTCACTCGGGTCCTCAGAGGGCTGGTTGCCGTTCAGTAAGTACTCTGTCAGGAACTGATCTTTCAGTTTCTCCAGCATCTCATCCACGTCCTCTGTGCTGCCCTCCAGGGTAGTCAAGTTGACAGGAGAGTGTGTCTCCTTCAACGCCCACAGCTCCGTGGAGGTTAGAACAGAGGGTGCCAAGAGGTCTGAACTGGTAACAGGCGACGTGGTGGGGACGTCGGAAGAAGCTATTCGGGTGTCAGCAGGTGTAGTCTGTGGAGGTGAAATAGAGGCATCTTTGGTCGTGGTTTGGGTGTTTGGGAGTGAGACGTAGGGGAGCGTGACAGGAACATGTGTAGTTGTGTCCTCAGCGGGTAAGGTTTCCGTGGTGAGCGGCGTGGTGGTGGCGTCGAGTGGTATGGTCTGGGTATAGAATGTCTGGTTGCTTGAGGTTGTAGTCAGCGGAATAGAGGGAGTCGTGACGTTTGGAGTACTGTCCGGCGTTGCGGTGCGGGTGTTGAGAGTAGCGGCGTGGATACTAAAGATTCCGTCATCTGGGAGCGTCTGGGAAGTGTTGGGTGGCTGAGGCGGGACAGTTTCCATGGTGAACTTCGGATGGGAGGTCGTGACATCAGATTCGGCATTCTCCTGGACCGATATGTAGCCAGATGTGACCTCCACGCTATCCTGAAGCACCGGACTTTGAGGGTACTCGGGGCGTGGGGATTCAGAGATCGGTCCTGTATTCGGCGTGGATTTAGGCAATGGCGTGTCAGCTTCAGTTACTGGTATGTCCGAACCCACCACGAGAAGATCGTTCCAGTCAGCAGCGCCGCTTGTTTGGGTGAAGAGCTCAGTCACTGCTGTTTCCGTCTGGTCTTGAATGGCGGTGGTGAGAATTATACCTGTCTCTTCATTGTCTTCCTCATCTATTCTCTTTTCCTCCTCCTTACTCAACTGCTGCTCCTTCTCCTGCTGTATTTGGTGGACCACGTGCTGTATCTGCGTGATGACAGCCTCGTTGGTCTGGGACGCCAGGATCGGAACCAGGGGTATCGGGCGTTCCTCCACAGCGGGCTGCTCCTCCACGGCGTGCGTTGGGACCGGGCTTGCTGGGCTGGGACTCTCTGCACTGGAGATCACTGGGGCCATGAGAGGCACACTGGTAATGTTCTTCAATGTACTGGTGTTTGTTGAGGCAGGATCATCTTGGTTGTCTTGGGACCAAACGATCAAAGGGATGATGTTTTGGTCTTCCTCCTCGGCTACAGCACCTCCAGACACGCGCACCTCCTCCACGGTCCTATTCACCAGCCCAAGGACGTCCATCACGCCGAAGTTGACCCGGTCCTCCTCAGAGTACTGCTTGGAATCGCTCTCCTTCTTGTCGCCGCGTGTTTCAGGTTGATCCACACTCTTATCTGACCTCCTGCCGCTGCGTGCTTCCTGGGGCTGATCCACGCTCCTGCCGGTCCTCCTCTTACTGGTGGTTGTGCCGCTGCCGTGCCTATTGGGTTTGTGTCTCTTCCCACTGGCGGCTTGGCTGTAGTGGCTGTGGTGGCTGTCTCGCACCATGCGGTTCAGACTGTTCTGCTCCATGTTCACGTTGCTGAACTGACGCTTGCAGGATTCCTCGCTCTTCTGGGATCTGGAGAGAGAGAGAGAGAGAGAGAGAGAGAGAGAGAGAGAGAGAGAGAGAGAGAGAGAGAGAGAGAGAGAGAGAGAGAGAGAGAGAGAGAGAGAACGGCATGAGGACATGAGGACCTTGACGTTTCTCTTTAATAGGGTATTTTATTTCACTATTTCTTTACCATTATCTTGTCACTTTCAAACACAAACACACACACACACACACACACATACACACACACACACACACACACACACACACACACACACACACACACACACACACACACACACACACACACACACACACACACACACACACACATACCATCCTTTCTCACCTGGACAGCCTGGTGAAACATACGTCGTAGTTGAGATGATCAGCAAAGTTGAGTCCGGAGTCATAGTTGAGAGAGTGAACCGTGGAGGAGTCCTGGCGATAGTACTGCAGACACCCGTGAGGCGCTGGCGGCGGTTGTATTGGTTTAGTGGTAAGAATGTGAGATTGCAAAGAAGTGGGAGGGACGGAGAGAGACAATAGAGGAGAAAAGTGCTTGAAAAGAAGAAGAAGAAAAAAAAGACAAGGATGCGACAGGTGAGACGGAAACGATAAATAGGCTTGCATTCAGAAACACTTTTGCTCTCTCTCTCTCTCTCTCTCTCTCTCTCTCTCTCTCTCTCTCTCTCCTAATTTTCAAAGGCCACAGAGACGATTGGCCAGGTTCTCAAGAGTGTTTCTCCTGTTAATAACGTCGAAATCTTGTTAACTTGTCACTAGAACCCCATAAACACTCCTAAACACCTTGTCACTTCAACTACCAGATGCTTTTCAAAGTAGTGGAGGTGCGGCGTGGAAGTGTTTCCTTCACCTCTCTCTCTCTCTCTCTCTCTCTCTCTCTCTCTCTCTCTCTCTCTCTCTCTCTCTCTCTCTCTCTCTCTCTCCAGTTCCTTACTTTCTTCTCTCCTTCATCTCCTTTTCTACTCTGTTTTTCTTTATCCTACACCTCACCGACTGCCCTCCCCTCCCCTCCTCACCTCTCTCTCTCTCTCTCTCTCTCTCTCTCTGGCTCGTGTTCAATGCAGACGGCTATTTTCAAACGTCGTAGAGATGATTAGCCTGGTTCTCGAGAGCGTTTTACCATATCAATAACGTAAAAATCTTGTTAATCTGTTCTTGTAACTGTAAAAAAGACCCTCAAAACCTGTGTCACTTCAGCTGTCCTTGAGCGGGGCGTCAGTGCTTCAGAACATGGTCTAAAATCCGCCTTACCTGCCTCCTCCTGCGGGTGCTGCGTGATGAGCACCTTCCACTGTCGTTGAGGGAGGCCCTGGCGCGGGAGCAGGTGTGAGTTGTCCAGCTTCACTTGTACCTCCACTTCCCCAGGCAGTAAGTCCACGTACACTGCAGGGAAGGGGATGAGGGTCAGGTGGTGGTGGCGGTGGTGGTGGTGGTGGTGATGGTGGTGCAGAAGAGTAGAATAGTAGTAGTAGTAGTAGTAGTAGTAGTAGTAGTAATTGTTGTTGTTGTTGATGTTATAGTAGTGGTTGAAGAAGTGGTAGTGGTGGTGATGGTGGTGGCAGAAGAAGAAGTGAAGGAGGAGGAGAATGAGGAGATGCTGAAGAAGAAAACCAAAGAGTAGTAGGAGGAGGAGGAGGAGGAAGAGGAGGAGGAGATGAAAAGGCAGAAAAATAATGATAGTAATAAATATCATTACATAATTGTTATAATCATCAACATCATCGTCATCATCATCACCATCATCATAACTATTACTACCACTACTGCTATTACTATAGGACATGGCATTGACTGGGCGTTGCGACATGACTCACTGAGGAGCGACTGTGCATCACGAGACGACTGAACAAGAAGTGAGATTAAGGTTTTGTCAACTTGGGACCGTGCTCTGAAACGCTTTCTGCACCGCTCTCAGACTATATGCACAAGACTCAATTACATGGATCTTTAAGGCTATTCTGTGTATGGGTCTTGTGAAAGATGAACAAGATTTATATATTACCAACAGGACAAACACTCCAGAGAACCAAGTTAATCATGTTCGTGACCTTGGCAAACAGTAGTGGTGAGAGAGCAAAGCGTTTTAGAGTTCGGATCTTCAGTGCTAGAGACGCCACGTGTGATACAGAGTGCTGGTAAGCAGAACATATCGCCGGTGGTGCCCTCATTAACCAGCCAAGCAGCACTGTATGGGAGTCACACATGCGCTGCCAGACACGGCTCATAAGAGGTGTACGGGTTCTTGGTCACCGGCACGTCACTGGCCTGTCTGTTATGCGGTCAGAGGGTTCGATAACCACCGAGTTTCACGTAACACGATCTTCCATAACTCTGAAGCCCATATTCAGAGATGTTCTGCTCTTTCATCAAGGCTGTTTACAAAGGTCACAAAGATGATTAGCCGTGTTCTCAAGCGTGTTTCTCCTGTCAATGATAGAAATCTTGTTAATCTGTTAAAATAACAGTAAAAAGTCCTTTAACTAGAGTCGCTCCTGTATCTTCCTCACTGTTCCCATGGAGACAGCAAGAAAAACTGTTTTTGTAATGTAAGAGGGGCACTGACTTGACAAACATGAAATTCTATTAAAAGTACCCAGTGAAGGTGCTGTTCTCTCTGTGACAGTAGTCAAGACAGGATCATCCAAAATCTGAGAAGTGTTGTGAAGCCTTCCTCTTGAAGCAGTTCAAGTCAAAGATAGAAGGAAATACAGAAGCGGGCAAGGAATTTCACTTTTCCAGTAGAATTTTTATCACATATTCTTTTTGAAATTTCTTTTAGGACTAGCACCTCAGTGGCATCTTCGTTCTTATGTTGCCCAAACCCAGTGCTCCTCTTACACACACGCACGAATACAAACACACCCACACACACACAAAAAAAAAAAAAAAAAAGAAGGAAGAATACTGGTTAATTCTTGCATTATGGAGGTGGACAGAATGGGAGTGAGAATAAGCTTGATCTCCTCACTGTGTTGTCGAGAGTTATTTCCACAGAGGGTGGGCGTGATGGGCTGGGAGACGCTGGCACGCGTGGCTAGGAAGGAGTCCTCTCGGCACCGACCACGGCGAGGCGTTCCTAGATCCAGCACCTCGAGCTCCAGCCTCGCCTGCACCACCTGAAGGGGAGGGCGACGCAGTGGAGAGCACGGAACATTCAACATAAAAAATAACGTACATAGAAGATGAAGATAGAGTTATTGGTGAAGTCCTTTTTTGAGAACAGTGACATGGAATAAAAAGACATACTGTCCAGTTTTGAGGTGAAAAGTGCAAGAAAAACTGGGTGATGTTTAAGACAAACTAGAGAGTAGGTAAAACAAAAATAAATAAATAGGTAAATGAATAAGTAATTAAGAAAAGAAAGAAAAAGAAAACTAAACAAGACCGCAACAGGGAAATGCCGTTGCAAAGGTCACAGCTCTCGATAGTCAAGCAGCACCAGCAGAACAGGGAGAACACAAGGCAACGTGACACGAACCCAAGTCACTTCCTGAGAGAAGAAGAGGAAGGCAATGATGATGATGATGATGATGATGAAGAAGAAAAAGACAAAGCACTGCGGGACCTCACCTTCGCGTTGGCTCTCCTGATGGTGATGGTGCAAGAGGCGGGGTCGGTGGTGGCCTTGGGGAAGTCCTTGTTGACGAACCATGTGTTGTTGTGCCGTGCCACGCCGCCACACAGCACCGGCACTGCACGGGGATGGGTCATAGTTACATATGGGGACAGGAACTAGGGCTGGCTCTCTCTCTCTCTCTCTCTCTCTCTCTCTCTCTCTCTCTCTCTCTACCCACGCAGCACACCCCGCCGGATGCACATTTGCCAGACGCCACGCCCCCGAGCTTGATGCAGTCGTCGCTCCTGAAGCAGGTGCCCCGCGGCAGGAGGGTGTTGGCGGCAGCACACTCCACGGGCTCCACCTCGGGCTCCGGTGGCCAGAAGGAGAATCCCACTGCGAAAAAGAAGGGATAGGTTGTGAGGTGACGGGTTGTGCTAGTGGTGGTGGTGGTGTTGGTGGCAGTGGTGGTGGTAGTGATTTTAATAGTAGGAGGAAGGAGAGGGAGGAGGAAGAGTAACAGTGGCTAAGTAGAAGCAAAATAATGATGATGATGATGATGATGATGATGATGATATAAACTATAACAACAGTAGCAGCAGCACTGACAGCACCATCACTAATAGCAGTAGTAGTAATAGTAGTAGTAGTAGTAGTAGTAGTAGTAGTAGTAGTAGTAGTAGTAGTAGTGGTGGTGGTGGTGGTGGTGGTGGTAATGCTCCATCAACTGACCAAAAAAAAAAAAAAATGTAATAAATCAAATAAAACAATGAATCACTCACTCAGTCACTCAACACGACAGGGGCAAACCGTTGAACATGATGCATATACTACGCACACACACAGTGAACCGCTGAATCATCCATAACTGTCTGCCACAATGATTTCAGGTTATGTACTCATCGCAGGCTCTGTGAACGCCACCCTCTCCGCATCTGCCTTGTCTTAACACGTGGCTTCTCCGCAAACGAAGACCTGAGCTTTGAAACGCTGAAGGTTCTCTCATAAAGGCCGTTCTCAAAGGCCACAGAGATGGTTAGTCGGTTTCTTATGGGTGTTATTACGAAGCTCATACCTTTGAAACACTTGGTTCTAGCTTGGTTCTTGTTTTCTCATAGGAATGTCTTCGAAGGCCACGGATATAAGAAGAAGGATTGTCGTGAGTATTTCTTATCTACAGATGATATAAAATGCTTGCTGAACTATCACAAGAACCATAAAACACCTTTGAAAACCTAAAATAGACTCCACCACTGTCTCTGCGAAGTTGTCTTGATGAAACACCGAAGCACGGGAACATCTGGCATAAGGTTTGCATCAGTAATCTC
>NC_059285.1:1506621-1576621 GCF_017591435.1 Portunus trituberculatus
ATGACCAATCGGGTTCTCTTGAGCGTTTCTTCACCTACTGATGATGCAGAGTCGTAGGTAAACTATCAAACCCACGTAAACACCTCTGAAAACCCGTAATAACATCCATTACAGACTTTTCGGAGTTAAATGTAGAGGGAGCAGGAAGTGTTCGCAAGCAGGAAGACTTGTCAAATATCTACCAAGGGAAAGGCGGTGGTGGGGATGGCAATAATGGTGATGTGGTGGCAGTATGTGCATGGAGATTTGGTGGGTTAATGTTATTGTAAATATTTAAGAAGCAGGAGGAAGAGGGGGATAAGGGGCAAGAGGAGGAGAAGAGGGAGAATAAGACGAGAAGCAGGTTGTAAAAGTTTAAAGATAGATAACTGATTTTTTTTAGTAATAACGAGTAGTAGTAGTAGTAGTAGTAGTAGTAGTAGTAGTAGTAGTAGTAGTAGTAGTAGTAGTAGTAGTAGTAGTAGTAGTAGTAGTAGTAGTAGTAGTAGTAGTAGTAGTAGTAGTAGTAGTAGTAGTAGTAGTAGTAGTAGTAGTAGTAGTAGTAGTAGTAGTAGTAATAGTAGTAGTAGTAGTAGTAGTAGTTGTAGTAGTAGTAGTAATTATGATTAACAACAGCAGCAGCAGCAACAGCAACAACAACAACAACAACAACAACAACAATTATTACTACTACTACTACTACTACTACTACTACTACTACTACTACTACTACTACTACTACTACTACTACTACTACTACTACTACTACTACTACTACCACTACCACTACCGCAATAGCAATAGCAACAACCACCGCATCAATTAAGGCAGAAATCAGCACATTTGGTGGTTTTTCCTGGAGCGAGCGGGCTGGCGAGGGAAGGAGGGAGGGAGAGAACCAGAGAACCACGCGGCTATGTGGCTGAGACGAGGGCGTGCGAGACTCCTATAACGGCGGCGGGTGTGACGGACTGACTGACTGGCCCACGCACACTGACCCCCTGCCCCGCTTATTATTGTACTAACTGCGGCGGCGACAGATGATAAGACGTGTTCTCATAAGTGTTTCTTTTTTCTACTGACGATGCAGGGTCCTTGGTAAGCTATTTGTCACGTTAACCTCTTCAGTACTAGGACACATTTCTACCTTGAGATTTGTGTATGATTAGACCATTTTATTGACATTAGGATGGGTCTATGGAGGTCAAAAAATTAATGGCCACAGTTTTCACTACTTCAATCAACCCCACATGAGTTTCTGAAGCTGTATGAATTCACCAAACCAAAATGAATATGGAAACACGTCATGCTACTGAAGGGGTAATAGTATTCCATTACATTCTTCAACTCTTCATTCTTTCACTAGATAGAGATAGTCAGTCTGCTACGAGAGGTGAGGGGTTCTTGGAGTTCTCTCAGGGTAAATAATATGAAGCAGAACAAAGACAAGATGGCTTCGAAGAATATGTAACTACAATTTCTTCTTTCTACGTCCGTTTTTTTTTTTTTTTTTCCTCTCTTCACTTCTCACTACTTGCTTCCTCCACTGTGCGCCACCTGCCCGCCTCACCACCACCTGCTGTTGTTGACGCAGATATCCAAGTGTGACATGTGGCGGGAATTAGCGCCTTGGTGTGCGAAACCCCTTCATCAACCCACGTCTCCGCCTCCTCCGCTTCTCATGTGCGCGGAGCAAAAAAGAAAGTATCAACAGCGATGTGTGTCGTGCTGTGTTTACTTCTATAAATGTCTGTCCATCAGCAGGAGAAGCAGCAGAAAGAGGAGGAGGAGGTGGAGGAGAAGGAGGAATAGGAGGAGGAACACGAGAACGAAAGAAAAAAAAAGGAAAAAAAAGGGTAGCATAGGATAGGGATGGAGAAAATAAGAAAAGAAATAAACTCGGAAACATAAAATAAAAGAATAGAAATGTCTTCCCTATAAGTGATATGAACTAAACATGTTAAGGAAGAAAAAGAGAGAGAAAAAAAAACCTGAAAGAAATATTAATGAAAAAAAATCCCTTCCCTATCGTGCACGTCTTAAGAAAACAAATAAATCAATAAAAATTAAGAAATAAACCAAACCAAGAAAAAGGGAATAAAAATAAATGTTTTTAGATATTTCTAGCAAGTGACAGATTAACAAAATTTCCACATCACCGCGACATGCACCATTCACACTGTTAACGTCTTCAATACTGAGGCACATTTTTACCTTGAGATTTGAGCACGATTAGACCATATTATTGACATTAGGAAGAGTCTATGGAGGTCAGAAGATTAATGGACAGAGTCTTCACTATTTCAATCCCCACATAAGTTTCTGAATCTGTATGAAAACACCAAATAGTAAGCAGAATGAATATGAAAACCCGTCCTGGTACTGAAGGGGTTAAAGGTACTGCAGAAACTCTTAACAAAACTTATAAGAAAGGAAAATGCATTACAACATCAAAATTAACAATGTATAGAATCTTTAGTGGCGGCTGTTGTGAGAGTTAACATAAGAAACACTTTTGAAGATCCGGCCAATCGTCTTCTTGGCCTTGGAAGACAGTCGTAGTGGAAGAGCGAAGTACAAACTAACGTAGGCTACTCTTGTTTTTATTTATTTTTATTTTTCTATCACGACTCATCTAACGCTCCTCTTTCCCTTGTTTCCCTTTTCTTCCCTGGCCTCACTCCCTCGCTCCCGTAACCTACATACCGTGTGCTCTCAGCCTATTCGCTTTCCATCAGCAACTCAACATGTAAATTGCGCGAGAAAGAAGCATTTAATAAGTGCTGGGGGGAGGCGGAGGAAGTGGAGGTGGTGGTGGTGGTGCTTCCGGTATGACTTCTGCCTTGTTTGTGTGTGTGTGTGTGAGAGAGAGAGAGAGAGAGAGAGAGAGAGAGAGAGAGAGAGAGAGAGAGAGAGAGAGAGAGAGAGAGAGAGAGAGAGAGAGAGAGAGAGAGAGAGAGAGAGAGAGAGAGAGAGAGAGAGAGTTTCAAAGGGCACCACTAATTTTGGATTATCCTTCGTTTTTTTTTTTCTGGGGAATCGACACCTTCAATAGAGTTTTTTTTTTCCTCTCCTTTTTTTGTAGCCAAAAAAAAAAAAAAAAACAACGGCGAGAATAAAAAGAACCAGAACAAGAACACCACCACCACCACCACCACCATCAGCAACAACAGCAGCAGCAACAACAACAACAACAACAACAACAGCAACAACAACAACAACAAGGCAACGCGAATCAGCAGCAACATGGACGGGGCACGCATACTGTGCACGGTGGCCGCCAAACAGAATTACACGTGTCATTATCAACACTCCACCAACCACTCAGAAGGAAGGTACAGACGTAGAGCTAAACACTAAGGAGACAGGGAGAGGTGAAGACTACATAGGAGGGAGGAGGGAAGGACCATGTAACATTACTCCACACACACAGCACGCTCGATTCACAATCGAGAGGCCCGGGTTCGAGTCCCGGTAAGCGGCGAGGCAAATGGGCAAGCCTCTTAATGTGTGGCCCCTGTTCACCTAGCAGTAAAATAGATACGGGATGTAACTTGAAGGGTTGTGGCCTCGCTTTCCGGTGTGTGTTGTGTGTTGATGTGGTCTCAGTCCTACCCGAAGATCGGTCTATGAGCTCTGAGCTCGCTCCGTAATGGGAAAGACTGGCTGGGTGACCAGCAGACGACCGAGGTGAACACACACACACACACACACACACACACACACACACACACACGTCTCTTTCACCACTAACTATTTTATTATGAAAGGTCACAGAGATGATTAACCAGGTTCTCATAACTCTTCCTCGTGTTAACAGTATGTAAAAATCTTGTTAATCTATCTCTACAACGAAAAAAAGAAAAATTCGCTTAAAAATCCTTGTAACTTCAATTAAACTATGCAGGTAGTTAAAAAACGAAAAAGAAAGAGATACTCCCTTAAAAATCCTTGTAACTTCACCTAAACGCTTTGAAAGTAGTAGAAGTGCGGCCCAGAAGTATTTCAGAATATTGTCCTCATTACCACGATGCGCTTCTCGATCTTCTGAACCTTTCCCGGCATTTTTGGTGCACTCTAACCCAGCCTCTGCCTCCAAGTCCTTCAGCGGTGACAGTCAGTGCTTGATACAGGAGGTTAAAGGTCGCCACTCGATCACCAAGAGGTCGGTCGAGGAAATCAGAACGGATATGCCAAAACAAATCATTGGTATATTGTGTTCGCCTCACAGGATTATTCTCTTTTCTGTTTTTAACGGATTCTTGTACGCAGGAGTTGCAGGAGGTTTCCAAAGGTGCTTTCATGATTCTAGTGATAGTTCAACAGTCTACAGTTATTGAAGTTTTCAAGTCTGTTTTCGTGAGTCTAATGATAGTTTAACTGAATCCAGCGGAAGTTGCTGATGTTTTCAAGTGTTTCCATGATTCTGGTGATAGTTTATATAAGGATCATTCACTTTCAACAGACTGTCTAAGTTATCGAGGATTTTCAAGATTGTTTTTTTTTTTTTTTATTCTAGTGATACAAAGGAAAAAATATGATAGAGCATTGCTCCTGAACATCCTTCTCTCCAACGATACTTCCAGGCGCTTTGTTTACTCACCAAGACAATTTTTCCACAGGACACGCACATGATTAACTCGTTTGTCGAGTTATCGCCGAGTAGGCGATGAGCACCTACAAGCCTCCTGGCAATCTGTCCTCAACGCTACACTGGACAGCTCTGGTGAAGGCGTGAACTTCCAGAAGGGTGTCGCTCCACCTGCCTGCTTGTACTATACGTAGGTAGGTACTGTACCACCACAGTCAGGCTCAGATACGACTTCTTCACCCCTGGACTTCTAATGACAACGTAACGCTTGCTACTTCTCCCGATTAATCTTTCCTTATTTAAGTAAATAGAGTGGAATGGAATGAAGCTTTCTTGAAGTGGACAGTAGTGGAGACGAGGCAAGCTCCCAAAAAAGTCTCAGCTACTAGAGTAGGCTGAAGTGGAGTAAGTAAAACCACACGCTCGAAAAAAAAAAAAATGTACTGGATCACTCTTCATGCTGTACGTACTGTCTTTGGAAGTAATACTATAACCTTGCATCAGAAATTTATCACGCCATTTAATTAAGCCTGCATGAGAAACCATCGGAGTCAAAGGCAATGGTTTCTGTTGGAGGAAAGAGTTGAGTGTGTTAGTGGCCAGTGTCCTCACAAACATGATCTTTTACAAATGTGGGTAATTAACCTACTTACCAAAAGCTCGCGGGGAAGGGCTGCTATCGAGGGGCAAGCCGTGCGTGAGGGAGGCCAACACACACACCCACAAAACTGCCCACGCCATGCCCGGCTGTGTGGCGGACTGTTCTTCTACCCTTTCTCAAGCAGCACCAAGATTTAATGGAGTGATACACAGGCAGCCGGGTTGTGCACCGGAGCGCGCTACTGTCAGTCACTCACGGGGAGGAGTGGCGCACGTGAGTCCTGCCTGCTCGCACCGCCCGTAATGACTCTCACTGCGCCGCCGCGACCTCCTCCATTCCTACCACCGCCTAAGTTTCCCTCCGGTTGTCACACACCACTATATCTCACCAGCAGCAGCAGCCGGGCGTTCCTCACACGTCAACACGCACATTGACTACAACTGGTAATAATTACTTTAACTATATAATTGTCGTGTGCCAATTATTATAGAGAGGTTGACCTGAATCTAATAATGTTCTTCCCTCATACCTGTTACATTAGTAGACCGTAGCACGCACGCTCACACACACACACTCACACACACATATTATTATTATTATTATTATTATTATTATTATTAGTAGTAGTAGTAGTAGTAGTAGTAGTAGTACTATTATTATTATTATTATTATTACTACTACTACTACTACTACTACTACTACTACTAGTAGTAGTAGTAGTAGTAGTAGTAGTAGTAGTAGTAGTAGAAGTAGCAGTAGCAGTAGCAGTAGTGATAAAAGTAATGATAATAGTAGTAGTAGTAGTAGTAGTAGTAGTAGTAGTAGTAGTAGTAGTCGTAGTAGTAGTAGTAGTAGTAGTAGTAGTAGTAATAATAATAATAATAATAATAATAATAATAATAATAATAATAATAATAATAATAATAATAATAATAATAATAATGATAATGATAATAATAATAATAACAATAATAACAATAATAATAATAATAATAATAATAATAATAATAATAATAATAATAATAATAATAATAATAATAATAATAATAACAATAATAATAATAACAACAATAATAATAAAAATAATAATTATGATAATAATAATAATAATAATAATAATAATAATAATAATAATAATAATAATGATAATGATAACATTACACATAAATAAAAAACCAAGAAAGCAAAATCCACTTCTTAATTAAATAACACGTATGTCATGGCATTGCTGCGTGTATTGCTATGTAAGCTAGGAAAAAGCATATAGTGGTTTGTTTTTTTACGAGAAAAGACGTGACATTTCGTGAGTGACGGAGGCAAAGTGAGATGGGTCTGTTACTGAAGCGACTCATTTCGTCTGATGATTTGAACAGTAGTGTAGGCAGTGAGCCAGCCTTACGAGTGTATGTGTAAGGAGCCGTGGTGCTGGCATGACTCCCTGGCTGAGACTTGTCATCAGAAACGCTTTGCTTTCTCAGTCATCACAACTATTTTCAAAAGCCACAAATAAATTATTAACCTGCTTCTGAAGGTTGTTTGTCCAGTTAGTGAAGTAAAAGTATTGTTAGTATGTCACTAAAACCATGAGCAAACACACCTACAATTCTACAACTCTGTGCAACTTTAAGTATATAATATGGAGACTTTTGAAAGTAGTGAGGTGTGGAGCAGAGGTGCTAGACAGCTAGAGCATGTGGTCCAGATCACCTTGAGAGCACCGTGGGTCTGCAGCACACATCCTGCTGCACCTCACCTCAATGCAAACACCGAACCAATAATTGATTTACACACGGAGCAGCGCTGAGTATTATTACTGAGGATGACTAGCGGAGCAACTTTCAACTGTTCCCATTTTACAGAAGAAATCTGAGACACTTCCGGTGACGAGTAACATCATACCACGGGTGAGTAGGCATGATATCACGTTAATAATCATGCTCAGGCACAGAGTGATTCAGAGGTGAGCTGGGCGGTATAGCTACGGAAGTGAATAGAAGAGACAAATTGTTTCCTTTCTCGCTGAGACCCCAATCAACCCACGAGCACTGGCTGTAAATACTACATACTGCACAGCACGCCGCACGAGGACTGACCCTATGACCTTGTTTCCCGCTGGGAGTTGTGTGTGTGTGTGTGTGTGTGTGTGTGTGTGTGTGTGTGTGTGTAATATGGTTCGCGTCATGCAGATATAGAGGTAGAACTACAACTACTACTACTACTACTACTACTACTACTACTACTACTACTACTGCTGCTACTACTACTACTACTACTACTACTACTACTACTACTGCTACTACTACTGCTGCTGTTTTTAGCAGCAGCAACAACAACAACAACAACAACAACAACAACAACAACAACAACAACTACTACTACTACTACTACTACTACTACTACTACTACCACCACTACTACATTTGCTGTTACTACTACTAATATGGTTCGCGTCATGCAGATATAGAGGTACAACTACTACTACTACTACTACTACTACTACTGCTACTACTACTGCTGCTGCTGCTGTTACTACAGCAGCAGCAACAGCAACAACAACAACAACAAAACAACAACAACAACAACAACAACAACAACAACTACTACTACTACTACTACTACTGCTACTACTACTACTACTACCACCACCACTACTACATTTGCTGTTACTACTACTACTACTACTACTACTACTACTATTACTACTGATAAAGATAATTCATAGGCACAGTTTGCGTCCATACAGCTTATGCCGCAGCCTGCACAGCGTCTGTAGTGTGGCATGCATTGATAAACTTACGTAGTAGCTTGTGTTGGTTAATTTACTTAGGGATTACGTTGGGTTGTCCTTTAAACACACACACACACACACAGCCGAAATTAATCGATAGACAGATAGATAAACAACCTTCAAATAACTGCCAATAATGAGTGAGTGAGGAGGAGTTGCCTCCATCTTTGTTATTAGCTAAGATCCCGCAGCGCCATGATGGTTTGTTATTAAGTTCGGCTTGTTCATTTTATTTTTTGTTTCCTCAAATTATATATTTTTGGGTTTTTTAGTAAGATTTCATGGCTTTTTGAACTATTGGATGATGTTCTGAGTGTTTTCTAGAGTTTGTGTGTCAGGGTAATAAGGTGGTTAATGATTACAAGGTTATTTATGTCTGCACAGCCATTCATTACATAAATAACAGGATAACAAAGGGCCACCAGGGTTATCCTGTATCAGTCGCACAGCGACCTCGTCATCAGTACTCAGTACTGCGTTTGCGGTGGTTTTCCTTCCAAATGCCGTCGTATTGCTCTTTCAGTTTGACCGCTAGTTAAAATCTTATTACATCTAAAGATTGTTCATGTTTTTAAAGCTTTTTTTTCTGATCTGGTGAAACATGTGGACACACGTGACACGTGGACTTATAGAGTGATTTATAAGCATGCTGATAATGGAAAAGTGACGGTTTTTATTTGTTCAACTCCTTTATCTAATTTGCTAAAGTTTTAGTTGTTTGAGAAAAGTTCGGATGTATTCAAGTGTTTTTTCCATTCCTAATAAATCAGATTTTGTGGACTAAGATGATTTTTTTTTTTTTTTTATTTATTTATTCATTTTTTTGTTTTTCGCTTTTTTCCCCTGTACAGAAGGGAGAGGCCGTCGCCACATCAGTGCCCTGCCACTATGAGGCTTTGGTTCCCTGTATGATGCAGAGAGAGGTCTGAGGGAGTATTTTGATCCTGCCATGCAAATATTGTTAGACTGACTTGCAAGTTACTCTCGCACCTGTGCTGTGCTAACTATTTCTGAGCAAGTGGAGGGAAATACATTCACCCTCCTCTCCTCAGTAAGGATTTCAAGCCAAACCCAATGTAGTAATTCCAGCAAAGTATTATTGCCCAAACTAACCCGATCTCTTGATGGAAACCCCAACAACCACAATCACTGCCTCTGACTCCACCCTGAGACAAGTGTACCCACACTTCACTTAGCTCTGGCATTTCTTCTTGCTTTAGTTCTCCATGATTGAACATTAACACATTCCTTCAGTTAAAGCTTTTTATTTAAATAAGGACATATAAGCTGTACTGTGTACAAACTGTAAACACACTTGACTTCCATCAAGCAATGTTCACCAAGTAATGCCACAAACAGGATCATCAATTAAATACCTATAGTGTTTACTGTGTTATCACAATTAGTTGTGGGTATAGTAATGTATCCTTCATGTATGAGAGAGAGAGAGAGAGAGAGAGAGTGAGAGAGAGAGAGAGAGAGAGAGAGAGAGAGAGAGAGAGAGAGAGAGAGAGAGAGAGAGAGAGAGAGAGAGAGAGAGAGAGAGAGAGAGAGAGAGAGAGAGAGAGAGAGAGAGAGAGAGGAATGTTTTCAAAACGTTATAATGGACAAGGAGAGAGGGAAGTAATTTTCAAAACAAACAAAATAGTTTACAAATAAGTGAGCTGTCTGTTCTTCCATTTACCTTCCCATCAATTAATAAATAGTAAACCATTAAGTACTAAAAGCTGGTTATTTACACGAATGAAAGAAGGAAATTCACACACACATACATATATCGATGCTGAGTCACGTGCAACAATAGCTTAACATTTTCCTAATGAAAGCTCTTCAGTCAATGGAAAACCTCACCAGGCTCAAGGCTGCAATTCAAGCATAAGACACCTCAAGTACAGGCAATTCTTTGCTCTCACTCCTGACACCATAGCTGTGCCTTGGAATGTTCTCACATGCACACATAATATCGGTTCCTACAAATCAAGTATCTATGCAATATTTAGGGCACAATGTTTGGCTCTCCCTCAAGGAAACATACTAAATTTGCCCCTCATAATTGAAATCTGTGGGTGTGTGCATACCAACTGATAATTTTAATTTAGTTTTCTACATTTTCCACAGTGCACAATGTATTACATCAGAAAAATACATTTAATTTATGCAATAAAACCAATGGAAACTATACCTGTCATCTCCCTATTAAATATGTATTTCCACGAGACATCAAGGCCTTCTGGAGCTTTAGAAAGTCATGGTGGATTTTAGAATAGTGAAGTAGCATTAGCATACTTATTTACTTTTATTTTCATTATTTCGTCATAAATACACACACACACACACACACACACACACACACACACACACAAACAAACAAACAAACACACAAGGTTTAGATGGGTTCTTTCAGTGGTCTTCACATATGAAGATATTAAAGGACTTCTGTTCTGGCAGTGCTACCCTTCCACTACTCACTGCCTGCCACCTTCAACTTACTCTTCCACCACTTCACTTTCATCCTGCTCCTTAGCTGTTTCTCCTTTTTCTTGCTCCTTTTCAGTCTGTTCCTTAACTTCTAATACCTGTTCTGTTTCCTCTGCTTCCTTTTCCTGGCCATTGCCACCATCACTCTTCCCTTCAGAGTTGGCATCCCCCTCAAAGGTGTCTCCCTGCTTAGGCTCTGTTCCTTGGTTGTCAAAGGCGATCTCCTCTGGATCTGGGGCACGAGGTAGGAACTCCTCTCCAGGGAACATGCTCCCAAAGATTGATCGAGCCTGCAGAAGAAGTGAAGAGATGTGAAGATGTTTGCAGCAGTGGTGCATGAAATGAGGTTTGAACTGTGTTGATATAAGAAGACATTACAATGTATGAAACACTGTCTCTGATGACTGAAGGTAATACTGTACATGGAGAGGAGTGGGTGTTAGGGAGAGATATCAGCATGCTTACTAACAGAAAGGTTGCTCTTGCTCACCTGTTCAATAGCTAAATCATAGTCCAGATCAGTGTTGGGTCCAGGACACAGGTAAAGGTTTCCTGGCGCATTAGTCTTTAGATCACACACACTGCGGTCAACCTGGAATATATTCACAATGTCACTTCAAACAACCAAATCAATGAGTAACAGTCAAAAACAGTGTGATGGAAGCTCACTCTCTCTCTTTTCTGATGCAACACACATGTACTTACACACACAGCCAGTGAAGCAGATAGCCTTGCAAAAACAATCTGGCACATCAGCCTTGTGGTGGTGTATGAAAATATTGTAGTGATTTGCTGGGCACTGGATGGCAATACTATATATAGCATCAACTACACACACACACACACACACACACACACACACCACCAGTCTACCCTCGACCTTATCATGACAGACCTGAGCCAGCAGTACTTGCCTCCCAAACCACTCCCCCATGGGATGCAGCACCCACCTCTCCATCCTGTGGACACCCACCCCCACCACCTCGGTTCCCAAGTCAACTGTCACCAGATCCCACAGGCCCATGCCTGACTCCGCCATGAGGGAATTTGGGCAGTGGCTGACACATCACCCGTGGACTGAGGTACTGGATGAGGAAGACGTCCACACAAAATGGCGGAACTACTTCACCACCACAACGGAAGCCTTCCACCACTACTTCCCACCAAGGACATCACAGTGGACCCATCTGATGCCCCTTGGATGACGCCCTGCATCAAACGACTCCTTCGTCAGCGTGACAGGGCTTTCCACTCTAGCCCTGACCAGTACAGGAGATTAAGGAACAGAGTTATCAGGAAATTAAAAAGCCAAGGCAAGCTACTACCCAGACAAAATTCACCATCTCAAGCTTGCTAACAACAGACAGTGGTACGACAAGATTAAGTCTTTGTGTGGTTTACAAAACAAGCCTCTTCTCTTCCCTGTATTTCACACCTTTCACCTGACAACGCGGCCGAAGAGATTAACGGTCACTTCGCTGCGATCTGTCAGACACTCCCTCCCCTTCACTCTACTACTCTCCCAGCCTACCTCCCTGCCTCCTCCCCTCCACCCCTGTCCAGGAGGTTGATGTTTACAGGAAGCTTCTTAAATTTAAACTAAACAGATCCACCACTCCCACTGACCTCCCCATCAAAATTTACAGAGAATTTGCCCCAGAACTTGCCACACCCCTTTGCTCTATCATCAACGCCTCCCTTTCTCAACATTCCTGCCCCGATGACTGGAAGACATCTTACGTCACCCTCCCCAAAATTTCCAATCCACAGTCACTGAATGATCTAAGACCAGTCGCCATCACCCCTATACCCAGCCTTATCTGTGAAGATTTTGTGTTCGACTGGGCCTATAACAAAATTTGTAACTCTATTGACACACAACAATTTGGCAATATTAAATCCACCTCCACATCTCACTACCTTGTCAGCTTCCTGGAATTCGTCCACAGCCACCTGGACAAACGCAACACTTCTCTAGCTATTGCTTTTGTGGACTTCAGAAAGGCCTTTGATCTTGTTGATCACACTGTTGTGATAAATAAAGCCATCACTCTGGGTCTCTCTCCCTACCTGATAGCGTGGCTGGCAGACTTCCTCACGGGAAGGCGTCAGGCCGTTCGTTATCAGGGCTCTGTCTCCTCTTTCCAACAGCTCACATGTGGGGTCCCTCAGGGGACCAAGATGGGTCCTCTGTGCTTCCTCATCCTTATCAACGATGCTCTCGTCCACACCCCCACCGCTGGAAGTATGTGGACGACTGCACCGTGGGCGTACCCGTCAACAACACCAACCCAGACTTCTCAGCACTTCAGTCCACTCTTAACCAACTACAGACGTGGACGGAGGACAACAAAATGACCATCAACCACACCAAGACCGTGGTGATGCACATTTGTACCTCCACAGCAGCAGTCCCCCTCCCCAGCTATCTGTGGGCCCTCACTCCTCCAGGTGGTCCGCAGCACCAAGCTTCTAGGTGTCTTGGTGGATGATCAATTATCATGGAAGCAGCATGTTTCCAACATCATCAGGTCAGCCTCATACAAGATCTATATGCTGCGCCGACTCAGGTCCCTGGGAGCACCGGCAGATGAGCTGAGGGGAGTGTACCTCACCTTTATACTCCCTAAGCTCATGTACGCCTCCCCAGCGTGGTCCTCCTCCCTGAACCTCACACAACGACAACAGCTGGAGAGGGTTCAGAAGAGGGCGTTCAGGGTCATCCTTGGGCCTGCCTACAGGTCCTACGAGGACGCCCTGACCTGCCTGAGTCTGCCGAGGCTGGCCACAAGACACCAGGAAGCCTTGGAAAATTTTGGGAAGGACTGCTGCATCATCCACGTCTCTGCCACCTGCTACCCCAAGACGTGCCTCCCCTGCCGCGCCACCCGACACCAGAATCGCGTGGCGCCCTTAAGAGCACCGCGCACTGACCGGTACCACCTTAGCGCGGTGCCCACTATGGTGCGAGCCATAAATAAATAAATAAATAAATAAATAAGTAAATTCTTGGTTAAGTTAGATCCATAGTTAGGTTAAGCATTTCATTGTTTTAATGTCCCCCCCTGTACATTTTCAGTGTAAATCTTTTGTTGTACTGCCAAATTAATAAACTGTATATTATTATTATTATTATTATTACACACACACACACACACACACACACACACACGGCCCGGTAGCTCAGTGGTTAGAGCGCTGGCTTCACAAGCCAGAGGATCGGGGTTCAATTCCCCGGCCGGGTGGAGATATTTGGGTGTGTCTCCTTTCACGTGTAGCCCCTGTTCACCTAGCAGTGAGTAGGTACGGGATGTAAATCGAGGAGTTGTGACCTTGTTGTCCCGGTGTGTGGTGTGTGCCTGGTCTCAGGCCTATCCGAAGATCGGAAACAATGAGCTCTGAGCTCGTTCCGTAGGGTAACGTCTGGCTGTCTCGTCAGAGACTGCAGCAGATCAAACAGTGAAATACACACACACACACACACACACACACACACACACACACACACAGGGTAATGGTAGTACACTCGGCTTACAACTGAGAAGGATTGGGTTTAAGTCCCAGGCACAATGAGGCAAATGGGCAAGCCTCTTAATATGTATAGCCCTTGTTTCAAGGGGCTGTGGCCTCACTGTCCTGGTTTGTGGAGTGTGGTGTGGTCTCAATCCTACCCAAAGATTGGTCAGTACGAGCTCTGAGCTCTTTCCATAGGGGAACAGCTGGCTGGGTGACCCGCAGATGAACTATATAATACACATTGATGTGTGTGCAGGGAATATTCATAGCTCCAAAGAAAAATATATAGTATAACAAATAAATTTTCAAAGACAGAACATTAAGAGCTTGATTGAGTCCTGTAAAGATACAATTAGATAAGAACAATTAAGTAAAAACACATTTCTAGAACAGGGCCAAGCCTAACCTGGTTGAAGTAGAGGCTCCACACTATTCTTGGCTTGCTGCTGGTGTCATCTGTCTCCGTGGTCAGTAGGCGCTCCACGGCCACCCGCAAGTCACTCTCTGCATCAGTCCCTCGGCAGGTCATGTGTACACAGTCTGTTCATGAGATAAAGGATCATATTCTGAAACAATTCTGCCCACCACTCTCACTATCTTTAAAAGGCTATGCTTGAAGTGACAGGGATTTCTAAGGGTGAATTTACAGTTCTAGTGATAGATTAACAACATTTTTGCATTATCAATAGTCACAAGAATCTAGATAATCATTACCTACAGTTAATTAGAGAGTAAAAAATTTCTGAATGTTGATCAAACACTGCTAGAGGTGTTTCTCATTCCCTACCCACTGAATTTCAAAGTTTGATAACATACAAATAGGTTCTATTGTAAAAAGTATTGGGGCATATTACTCAGATATGTCTCTAAAGATTAATTTAATTTATATGTCAAAAATCACACTGGATCTCTTCTATCATTTGCCAAACCTCAGCTCCAAGTATACTGCTTATCCAAGTCTCTTAGTAGCAATCAACACTCATAAAACACCTCATCAGTTAAGCATTATCTAGTAACATGTCTATGTAGTAACTCAGCTCTTCTGACTAATCACAATTTACCATTACTGATATAACCGTGTGTGTGTGTGTGTGTGTGTGTGTGTGTGTGTGTGTGTGTGTGTGTGTGTGTGTGTGTGTGTGTGTGTGTGTGTGTGTGTGTGTGTGTGTGTGTGTGTGTGTGTGTGTGTGTGTGCAATAGGTTCTTAAATATCTGCAGCAGTGTGGTTGAGAGATACTCACACAAGTCCTTGGGGCACACATGAGTCCCAGGTCCCACCTCCATCACAGTGACTGGAATCATGTTGCCTTCCTTGGCAGGGACACGCAACAATGTCAGCTGTTCCTTCTCGTCTGGCAAGATCGACCTAATATGGATAGGTACAATAAATTTTCTATTTGATCTATCAGTAATTTCAGAAATGGACACAGGGAATATAGCTGCATTATTTTTCCAGCGTGCAAGGCTTTCCCCATCACAGGGGAAAACCTTCTGTTAGTTACAAGATCAGCTAACACTGTGCATCAAACAGGCAATGTTAATGTATACCAACCTGTCAGTGAGGAAGACAGCACGTGACACCCCTAGAGTTGACTCATCCTGAGGGAGATACTCTCTGGGTGCATGAGAGGCACTCATTACCAGGTGGTTGCAAGTGAACCTTTGCCCTTCTGACAGCAAACCCAAACAGGTATGAGAAGATGAGTCCACCACCAGGGAGGAGATAGGCTTGCGCAGAATGTAGATACCCTCAAACACAGCACATAATCTGAAAAGATGTTTTTGTGACTGTGACTTAAATACTGAAATCACCAATCTACAGCCAGACATTTTACTGAGTGATATGTATGTACATGTAACTTGAAGCCTCCATACATTATCAATTATGATTACAAAGAAGACAAGGAGGAGAAAGGGGTAGATGGAGGACTGACTACAGGAAAGGCAAGAATTCATCCATGACAATCTTCTACAAGAACTTCTCCAGTGGACTACAAGAGTTTCTTATGTATGGACAAGGGAACATTCATTGATTTGCTGGGAATGGTTTAGCCACCTGCTCATAAACCAAAACTCATGAGTGTCCTGTGTACTCGCCAAGGGTGGTGGTACAAGACTGACCTTTTTCTCAATCATTACCACACACCACTGATCATGACTGTGCAAGTGTCATGATTGATGCTAAAAATCAAGCCATGTTAGACCCTCTCCTACTATGTTCAGTTAATTGTGTAATCCTTCAATCATATCCACACACTCTGGATATGACTGCACAACTGGATGCAAATCTTCAGTGTCATCAAGAATTCCACCTAATAGTTTGAGACACGCTAAAGATACAACCACATGAACAAGTGACGTGCTGAATTGTGTCATTTAGATAAAGCAGCTCAAGTTGTTGGTTTTTTCTTTCCCTAAAAACACTGCAAGTTTAATTAATTACAATATTATCACAGAAAAACATTCATCAAACACAGAATACAGAATCGATTAACATAAGGACCTTAAGTTAGAGGTGATCGCCTCATCACTTCAGACTGACCTGCAGAACGCCTGAGGCAACTCTCCACTGCCATACATGGAGAAGAGGAATGGAGTGGTCCCATAACGGCCCAGGCTGGTGAGGAAGGCTCGGGTGCGCTCCAGTCCCTCCCTGCACCCGGCCCCTTCTCCAACCATGCCAATGGCTTCCGTCACAAAGTGGATGAGGTTGTCGGTCAGCTTCCTGGAGCGAAGGAAGTCCACGAAGGGTTTGTCAAGGTGTTCTGTAAGATAAGGTAAAGAATAAGTAAAAAATCTCGAGGAACTACTGATGAAGTAACAGCTGCTACAAAAATGTATGGGCATAAAATGTTATAAAAATTCCTTTCTTTATGTGATTCTCATATTCTACCAAATGTAATTCAAGTTACCTGGACTCCTGGATCAGGGAGAGCCACAGGTTTGGCTTGAGGATGACTTATATCACTATTAGAGAAAATAAGTGTTATGGAGAACAGTAAGAAAGAAATGCAAATCTAAAGGGACGGCTTGAAGAAACATGAGGATTTTATTTATTTATTTATTTTATTTATTTATTTATTTATTTATTTTTTTTTTTTTTTTTTTGTCACCTCAAAGCAGGACGCTTTGGATGAGTGAAGTACCAGAGATCAAGGGAAAACACTTGCAATTTGTGTCAGTCAACAGAATGAAAATCTGAAATTGTTATGCAAAATTGTTCTCATCAGCCACTTCAGTTCTATGTATTCTAGTCTTCCAAGGGAACAGAAGGGATCTATTCATCACATAATCAAGAGTCAGTCACTTGCTCATTTGTATTTACCAATCTGGTACAATGATTTGATGGCAACATCAAGAACACAAGAAAACAAAGAAAGCTGCAATAAACCATCAAGCCCACACACACAGCAGTAGTCCCTGCATGAGACATAATAACTTATTTTCACCAATCATCCCCATACATAAATTCATTTAATCTTTTTTTAAATGTTCTTAATGACATAGGGCTAACAACCTGATTATTAAGTCCAGTCCGTTCATCTACTACTCTATTTGAGAAGAAATTCCTTAACTCTTTTAAATCTAACTTTTCCAAGCTGTAACCCATTATCTAATTATTCTATACCAGTTACTGATCATGATAATTTTGCTAATGTCACCCTTCACCAAACATTTCACCATCAAGTACTAATGATGACCTTACCCTCCAGTTGCTCTGGGTGACGATCATACTGGTGGCAAAACTCAAGGAACTTCATGAGAAGGCGTTTCTCCACCAGAGAGACAGCAGAGGTGGTGAAAACATCGCTGCGGGAACACGGCACCACCAACAGGCTGCCATCGTCTCCTCCACGCCAGGTCAACACCCGGGAAATGCACTTGAATTCCACGTATCTGACAGGCAAAAAACAGGTCAAGCAGGAATGTCTTGGTAATGGAAGTACTCCTTGCTATTTATTCTAGTCTTCTCCTTTTGCCATTTCCCTAGAGTGTGTGGTTGATACTGTGTACAAGTCTCCTCCAGTTCTTTCTGTCTCTTGAACCTTTCTTTGCAATTCTCATCCTATGCCATTTTTTAATACAATAAGCTAATACTTAACTCATACTATTCTTGTGTCCTTCCAAGCTTACTCAGTCACATTTTTCTATATAAGTAATGTCAGACATCAGTAGAATAAACCCCAAAGTCAGACGTGAATAAGACGGATATCAGACAAGTTGAATACTTTCAAGATCTTTTTCTTTTCCTATGTCCTATCCCAAGTGCACTGGTAGGCATCTTTTGTCCTTTGATAGAGTATTTTTAAGCCATTCAGCTTATATACTAGCTAAAATGCCATTGATAGTTCTTACATTGTCCAAGTTTGAGGAGTTATCTGAGCCATTTAGAACATAAAATGGGCATGTATTCTGCAACACTACTGGTGCCAAAATCAGTGTTTACACAGCTGACTTAACAAGCATGTGGCCATGTCTCCCTCTGCTCTGTACCTCTTATTGTTGTCTTTGTAATTCTACCATGGTTTATAAAGGCCAGGCTGTGTCTTCCACATCAGTTAAGAAGTGTATCTTTAAGTACTGATGACGAGGTCGCTGTGCGACTGATACAGGATAACCTACATGGGCCCTGGTGGCCCTTTGTTATCCTATTATTTATGTTATGTTATGTTAAGCTGAAGATGCTGTTGGTGGCAGACAAAAGTGTGTGTGTGTGTGTGTGTGTGTGTGTGTGTGTGTGTGTGTGTGTGTGTGTGTGTGTGTGTGTGTGTGTGTGTGTGTGTGTGTGTTTGCGCATCATGTATGTAGTACCTATTTATGTAATGCATTACACAGATCATTTCAACAATTACTATTAGTGGTAGCCACAATGAAAAATATAGACAAGGGGAAAAAAAATCCCTCAGGAAACTCATATTAGCCTTATCCCAATTGGTCTGACTTATGCAGGAGTTACTGTGCAGTCTTCTGTCTGTCTGTCCATATGTATGTATGTATGTATGTCTCTCTCTCTCATCCATACCTGGCAATGTTGGAGGATATGAGGAGCTCCACCATGGGGCCCTGGGAATACAGCAGCTGGAAACATGAGGCAAATGTTATTTGGAATTTGGTGTCAGTGGAAAGACCTGCAATTTGATATTCTTCCACAGTCCCTGAACCCTCCAGTCCCTTGTTTATCTATCCCAGTCTGTGTGCCAGTGTTATTTCCTTAGTGTACTACAAAAATTTTGCTAAATATAGACTGGTATCATTCTAATGCATTTCTGTGATTAGTCTTTATTCTTGGTATATATTGATGAATGCCATATTCTTCTTTCTCATAATTTGAGAGTTCCCTCACATAGACATTCAAGACCCAGAGGTCCAAGCTCACCTTGGGGGCCAAGTCCAGGTTGAATTTTCTACTAAGTTTCAAAAGTTCTTCCTGAGACCACTCTTTCTTCCTTCCACTTTCCTCCTTTTCAGATTTTGTTGATGAACTATCTTGGCTTTGTTCAGCTGGAGACATTTCCTGTGCTGTGGCCTCCACTGCATCTTGTGCTGTGTCCTGAGGCTTATCCTGCACTGCATCCTGAGGTGTGACTGGTACTATACTTTGTGTTGTGTCCTGAGGTGTGGCTGGTGGAGTGTCTGGTGTGCCCATCAGCTGTGTGTTCTCACCACCACTGCCTTCTACTGGGACAACTTGCTCAACTGGAGCAGCTGAAGCAGGCTCTGGTGAGGGACTCGGTAGTGGTTCCTTTCTATAAAGATATAAAGCCAATGTACTTATTTCTATTCTTTCAAATCTGGTAGACAAGAAAAAAAACATAAAACATCTTTATATGATCACAGTTATGAACACTCATTTTGTTTCAGCTAATCTCTTTACATTGCTGTAAACATACAGATAGGAAAACAGCACTGCCATATAGTGGAAGTGTGTCACAAAGAGGCAAGGCAGCATCACCATGCATCACAAGACTGAAGGTAGTAAGCATACTCACGGGACATGCCAGGTCTGCTTCACTCCAGAGTAGTCTACAGATGGGTTGGCCACTCCAACAAGCTGCTCCCCTTCTTCCAGCTCACAATCCCCTGCACACAAGACACAGGAGTGACGTGCATTAGAAACAGTGACAACTACATGATCTAAATAAAACTCACATCAGCAAATAATGTGTTTAAAGAGGAGGAAGCAGTAAGAAGTCTGAAATTTTAAGCTCCAGCTAAATGTGTTCTTGGGGCAGTGTGGATACTGCTTCCTACCTGGGAATGTTGCTTAAGAAATAGTGTCTTATTTATGTATCTCAAAAGCATAGTTTACCTGCAGAATTTTCCATCAGGGCAGTAGATATGTTAATACAGTTTCCTTTCAAAAAACAATATATAGGAAAAATCTATTTACTTCACATATGCAACTAAAACATTAACTACAGTATATATTTTGGAGATCACATACCTGGAGGGGTTGGGGCAGGTGTGGCTGTGACCTCATCCACCCATTGCTGGGCCCCTTTCAAGGTAAATGATGCCCACTGGACCCCATAGTAGTCATTCCTGGATGGTGAAGGGTCAGTGTTAGATCATTGGCAGCAAGATGATGCAAAAACATAATGATATCCATGAATCATTAATCAGTTAGCACATTAAAACATTTGTGTATAAACAAAGAGTGTGAAAGAAACATAAGTGGCACAGATCAATAACTATAACCACAATGTAAACACTATTCACCTTATACCAGGGGTACAAACAAAAACATGACTGTACCAAAAACTGAAGCCTGTATGATGGAAAGAACATTAGTGTCTCTTCTTACAACATAGAAAAAGTTGTGGAGGCAAAAATTTTCAATCTAAGAAACTATTTCAAAAGGTCTTATAGAAATTTAGCAACAATACCAATATTAATAAAAAACAATAGAAAAATTACTTACTTATCAATATGAAGCACTTTCTTACCAACACGTGCTGCTGCTGCTGCAACCACACACTCCACCAGCCCTGGGAAAACACACCAATAATCAGAGGTTTTATCAACAAGAAGAAATGAAACAATGTATACCAAATGCTTTGCCTGTGGAACAAAAACATCTTCAGTCTCATAGGACACATTCTTTCATTTTGCATATTTTTAACACAATATATAAAGCATTTTCCCAGGAACACTCTGGTAGGGAGAAGACTGAATAAATATTTTACACCTTTCAGGCATGAGTCATTGACCTCCCCTACCCCTTCTCTCCTTCTTCCACCTCCTCCTCTTCCTTCTTCTTCCACTAATAGCAAACTATTTAATAGTTACAGAAACAGCCTGATAGAGACCTCAATATTTGGTGGTATTTCTATTCTTCTTACATAACATGGATGGTGAAGAAGGAATATAAAGGTCAGTAAGAATGTGGTGGTGGTGGTGGTGGTGGTGGTGGTGGTGGTGGAGGAGGAGGAGGAGGAGGAGAAAGACGCAAAAAACGTGGAAGAAGAAGAAGAGAGAGAGAGAGAGAGAGAGAGAGAGAGAGAGAGAGAGAGAGAGAGAGAGAGAGAGAGAGAGAGAGGGGGTGGATTGAGGGGCGTGGCAGGACCTGACTATAATTGGTCTCCTTTCTATAAATCAACACTCGCCTTTTAAATGCCGATAAGCCCATCCACCAAGGATCAAAATAGTCGGAAAGATGAGTGAGAAAAGAGCACAGAGCGAGATCATGACATTAGGGTGACTTAAGAGATGAGTCATACAGGTAAGCGAATGACTAGCAGCAACTCACCTGTGCCTACCACAATCACCTCATACTGTGTGGGCAGATCATCGTCCATCTTGCTGTATAGATTTCACTTCTCCCTTATTAGAGTGAGGCTGTGCTCATCCCCTGCAGCCCTTGGTCAGTCAAGAGGAGGACGAGTCTGTGCGCAATGACTGCCTGAATGCCCCCTCGGGTCTTCTCTCTCTCTTCCTTCTTCTTGTTATCCTTTCTGCTTTGTATTGTATTAGCTCGCCTCCTGCACTTGTCTCTTGGGTTTTATGTTGGACACCTCCTCTCCCCGGGCTTGATTAAGTGTCTTTCAAGGAGTCTGTCAGGGAGTGTCTCAGAATGTCACGGTGGTGGTTTGTTGTGACTCCTTGGCTCATCTCAACCCAGGGAGTGGTTTTCTCTATACTATTTTGTCTTAACTCTAGGCATGCCTAGGGTTCTAGAAAAGTAACAACCATATTCAGGGCACCTTAATACGTATATACATAATTCCTATAATCATGCTATAATCTATTGGTATTTCTTCCCTCGGCTTGTCGCAAAAAAATCTACATAAGCATATGTTATCTACCTACCCTTATCTACAGAATTATATGTAATAAATGTAATGGGAAAATATGAAAATGCTTTATCTATTTTAGTATCACTTATAAAGTCACCAAAAATAGTGGAGTTTCCGACCTGGGAGTTGTATGCTGTCCACACCAAAAATTCTTCGCGGGAAAAGTCTACGGTGCGAGGCAGAATGGGGTGTGTCCAGAGTAGCGGGCGGGAGGAGGCGGTGACGAAGGTCGAGGAGCCTCCAAAAGCTTATTCATGGTGAGACGAGGCTGCTGCAGAGGGTGTGGGTGGCTTGTGGTTCAGAGTGAAGTGTGGAGAGCATGTGCCGCAGAATGGAAGTGTTGAGCGGGGCGTGCCCTGTGTGTACGCAGTTTGTCCTTTCAAAGCTTATTTATGATGGGGAGAGGCTATTGCGGAGGGCATTGTCGCTTTGTGGTGCAGAGATGGGCAATCCTGGAGAACCAATCCACATGTGGATTTATGTTACAGTATTACCGCGGAGCGAGGATACTGCCAGTGCCAGCTACCGAGGCGACACAGGTTACCAGCTAATACAACTGTATATACTTATTTTCTTATCCATTCACTTACTTATTTGCTTAATTTATTTGTTTTATTCTCTCAGACTTTCCTATGACAATCTATTCCACAACATCACGTTCTCTTCCACTTATTATGTACCTCTCTTGCCAGGAGAGAGAATAAATGGGATGAATTCCCTTAGATAGCACACACACACACACACACACACACACAC
Organism: Portunus trituberculatus; assembly: GCF_017591435.1. Taxonomy (NCBI): domain Eukaryota; kingdom Metazoa; phylum Arthropoda; class Malacostraca; order Decapoda; family Portunidae; genus Portunus; species Portunus trituberculatus. Next base: position 1,529,628 of record NC_059285.1, read on the forward strand.
ACACACACTGCAACAGAAATGCATACAAAACGATTCATATCAGCAAATGACTAAATGACTGGCCCAGCAAAATCGGGACCCCTATTCTCCATAAGCGCCAAGAGATGCACAGCTGTGAGGTGTGGCGTGTATGTACCACAGGGTTGTGATGGTTGAAGGGTGGGGCATGCCTAACCTACACTGGCACAGGGAATAACATTGTCTAGGGTTGTGTCTCTGCTGCCACATGTATGCATGAATGGGCAGTGGTACCAGTGAGGCCAGACGAGGTGAGGTATGTGGGTATCCCTTGCTGCCGCTGCTGAACTCATGTGTGACCCTTGCTGCTGTACCGTTCGTAAGTTGTGTTCAGTACCATAGAGTTGATCATAAAGTGTCGACCATTATGAAGACTAAGGGAATTTTTTCTGGCCTGCATTAATTGTTGGTATCTGTGGAAATGTCTGATTATTCCTGCTTGATGGGCTGCATGATGTGCCATAGTAAAATAACAGTCCTCATTGCTTATATGATATAGCTATAATGATTAATGAGTAAGTAAAGTAGTGGCATAAGAGCTCCCTAGCTGCTTCTGTATTTCTATCTTCCTATGACCTGAACTCATTTAAGAGGGAAGTTATATGACATTTATCCTATTCTTTTGACTAACTCTTTCCGATCTACTTGGGGACTAACCTCAAAGTGGGCCTTATTATTTAACCATTTTTGTTACTCTTGGCCAGATTTTTTCCTCTTGCACAAAAAACAAAAAAACTCCCTTACAGGTAAACTCTATGACAGCCAAGTACCTTTCAGCATTAATTAACTTTCAGATGACTTGTGGAGCTTACACATCACAGAATTAAGCTTCACCTCCACATACCAAATCTTGTGTTGTCAATCATATGTGTCTTGCAGGGACCGGAAAGACAAAGTTGACCCGGCAGACTTCACTTTGGAGGGTCTGAGAGGAGAGGAGGCCGGCAGAGTTCCAGGGACCATTAATGGCCAGCAGTTCATCATCCAGAATTGTCAGTCTTCACAGATCTTTCTCCTGGACCACATCAACACCATTACCATCGACGACTGCTCTGACTGTACTATCTTCATTGGCCCCACAACTGGCAGGTGAGATGTCTACCTTCACTGCCCAGACACTTCACTATACCAACATTCCTTCCTGGTACAGTTGAGGAAGCTCTAACCTGATGTGAGCCTGAATTATGAAAATGCAAAGCTGTGTGTGTGTGTGTGTGTGTGTGTGTGTGTGTGTGTGTGTGTGTGTGTGTGTGTGGTGGTGTAACAATATGTTCTAAGTGTGTCAAAGTTCTTTTTAACCTAAGAAGTAACATTTTTCCTTTACTGTCAAAATATTTCTTTTTTTTCCCACCATACATTTCTTATGCTGGGCAAAAGTGTTTTGCCAATATCATGGGACAAGATCATGTAAGGAGCCCAAGTCTATTTTCATTACTTAGGAAGGGTTCTTAACACCAATGGGATCCTATGACAATGTGGGTGAAGGGTATTTTTTTTTAATTAAGTGAATACAAAACAACAAGACACAGAATGAAAAGACTTAAGTTATGAGATGAATGAATGCAAAAAAAAAAGAAAACAATAAAAAAAAGGAAGGTAATTAGGGTGAGAGATAGAAATGCAATAACTTTAAACCAATTTTTAAAACAATGAATTTACTCCTTAATTATATTTTAAACATTAAAAACATAAAAAAACATAAGAAAATAAGGAAAGCTGCAAAAAACCATCAGACTTATAGGTGGCAGTCCCTGTGTGAAATATACCTAACCTAGCCCCACCTATTATCCCAATCCATATATCTGTCAAATCTTCTTTTAAAGCTCCTTAATGACTTAGCACTAACAACCTGATTATGAGTCCATTCCATTCATCTACCACTCATTGAATATATGACCTGTGCAATTCACTTCTTTCACCATCAATAGTAATGTTGATAATGATATTGCAGCGTGTTTGTGAGGGACTGTCAGGAGTGTGTGGTGGTGGGTGCGTGTGGCCAGTTCAGGACTCGAGACTGCTGCCGCTTGGAGGTGTATCTGCTGTGCCAGACTCAGCCCATCATTGAGGCGTCCAGCAAGATGAAGTTTGGCTGCTTCCAAGCTTTTTATCCGCAGCTCAAAGGTGAAGACATTGCTCATCTTTTTTAAACTCCTCTTCCTCCTCCACTTCCTCCTTTTCTTTTCCCTTCTCCTCCTCATCCTCCTCTTCATCAGCTTATTAATATTCTTCTTCTTCTTCTTCTTCTTCTTATTATTATTATTATTATTATTATTATTATTATTATTATTATTATTATTATAACATACTATTATAATTATCATTATTTTACTGCTACTGGTGTGCAAATGATATAACAGGGAGCAGGTGCTGCTGCTTTGTGAGTCCACACCTTACTGAACATTGCTGTAGTATAAGTATTGTGTTTTGTCACCAGAACACTTCAGCAAGGCCAGTCTGAGTGTGTTCAACAACAACTGGTCCAATGTGTATGACTTCACGCCAGTGGATGGGGAGACCAACTGGAGCACCATCACCCAGCCCTCTGCCCTGCCTCATGCATTCCCTTTGCCCAGGACCCAATCCCTTGCCAGGTGAAACTCAACGACACTTTGCTCTCGCCAAAATTATTTTCAAAGGCCATAGAGATGATTAATCAGATTCTCAAGGGTATTTCTCTTAATGATATATCACTAGAACTAGAAAAAGAAAAATACGCATTTAAGCACCTACGTTGCTTCAACTCTTGTAGAGCCTTTTTGAAAGCAGTCGGATGCAGTACAGAAATGTTTCAGTGTTGTGTGTTGGGAGTGGAGGTGTTCTATGGGTGGTGTGGTCAAGTTCTAGGTGGTTTATTTACGTGGTTGGCTATCTTGTTAATATGGACAGTGTAGCAAATAAAAAATTATTTGTGAAATACTAGGGTAGCTTATGTCTTCAGGTACACCATTTCCTTGCAAGTAATGTTAGCCAGAGGTTTTGTAGTGAAGGACTGAGCATCTTGTGCAGAAGCAATGGATACCAGCAAGGTCTATTAATGTATTAATGGTGGTGGGGCACTACTAGGAGTTTAATTTGGATTGAATGTCTTGGTATGCTCATAGTTTTGAGCAGAGTGGTATTGCATGGCACATAATTTACTATGCTCATGCTATGTAGTGAATGATGTTATCTGGGATTCAGGCTCTACACAAACATGCAGGTTCAGGCTCAAAAGTCCATTAATGTTGAGTGACCACCAAAGAGATCTTAATTTTCAGGTTAGCTTAAAGTACAGATAATACTGTGTAATATCTCAGGTCAGGTTAGGTGTAGCTTAGGAAGCTTGGCCTTTGTATTGGTGCTTCCCTGATGTTGTTTCTCATCTTTTTATATTGCTCTATTCAAATAAGATCTTTTGACTTTTTCTTTTCTTCCATATTTCATATACTGTTTCTTTTTTATCTTGCATTCTTTTCTCATCAAAAAGTAATTGTTTGTGATAAACAGGAATAGAAATTTGTGCCTGCTGCACCTTGTTGTTCAAGTTATAATGTGGCCGGATGTGATCTGGCAGGATGTGATCCAGCTGACTGTTTAGTATGGTGTGAAGAAAATGAAACACATTCAAGGCTAGAGAACAACTAGTAGCTCTCACAGTTGGTCTCAGCTTTGGTAATACAGAAATGCAAGCGTAGGATGTAGTTAAACTGTTCTGTATATAGTGGTGTGAGGCAGGTTGAATTCTTTCCAGTGTGGGTCTGAGTGTGGTGGAAGAGTCCAGTGTGGTGCCCTACACACTGGGGTCCCCTCAGTATCACGGTCAGGAAGCTGCCCTTGTCATCCTTTTCTACGACAGCGACCAGCACCACAGGGCCACCACATTCATTGCTGGCCTTAGGAGTCAGGTGGTGAGTACTCTGCTTATATTGACCTTATTGTAAATCATAATTTCAAAGTTGAAATTATCAATCCCTGGATCCTTATTATGTAGTACATTATATAATGCTGAACACAAATGTGTCACTAAAGATATGATGTAATACCACTTGCTAACAAAAGTTACCTTTTGGAGAAAATGCTGCATATGCCTACATATTTTTTGTTGTATGCTGTATAGATATGATCCTTAAGCACGAGATTCCATTATTCGATATCTTAGAATATATTACCAAGGAGTTAGATGATGGAAATAGCATAGATGTTATATATCTAGATTTTAGCAAGGCGTTTGATAAGGTACCGCATAGGAGGCTAGTGTACAAATTGAGACTACATGGGATAGGGGGTATGTTAGTTGATTGGATTAGTGAATGGCTTTCTGATAGGAAACAGAGAGTAGTATTAAATGGGGCAATGTCTGAGTGGAAGGAAGTGGTTAGTGGGGTACCCCAAGGATCAGTGCTAGGACCTCTTCTTTTCTTGGTGTACATTAACGATTTAGATATAGGAATTAGTAGCAAAGTATCAAAGTTTGCAGATGATACTAAGATAGCATGTGCAGTACAGGGTGAAAAGGACAATTACAGAATACAACGAGACCTGGACAGGCTGATAGCATGGGCAGACAGGTGGCAGATGGAGTTTAATTCTGAAAAGTGTCAGGTTATGCATTTAGGTAAAGACAACACAAACTTTAACTATGAGATGGAGGGATGTTGGCTAGAGGCAGTAGAGGAAGGAAAGGATTTAGGAGTAGTGATAGACAGGACTATGAAATTTTCAAAGCAATGTTTAGAAGCAAGAAATAGGGCAAATAGGATCCTGGGTTTTATAAATAGAAATGTTAGTTATAAAAGTAAGGAAGTGGTGCGTAGCTTATATAATTCCTATGTTAGGCCCCATTTAGAGTATTGCATACAGGCCTGGTCACCCCACTATAGGCAGGATATCAACATGTTAGAAGCAGTTCAGAGAAGAGCAACTAGGATGATACCAGCATTAAAGCGCCTGGAGTATAGAGATAGATTAAAGGAATTAAACATGTTTTCATTTGAGAGGAGATGTATAAGAGGGATATGATAGAGTTATTTAAAATGTTCTCAGATACAAACTACATAGATGTGAGATCTTTCTTTACCTTAGAGGAGGGAAATAGGACTAGAAATCATGGCAGGAAGATTAGAAAGCAAGGCTGCAGGTTAGATATAAGAAAATATTTCTTTAGTCATAGAGTGGTAGACTTCTGGAATGCATTGCCAGAGACGGTTGTAAATAGCACTAGTTTGACAATGTTTAAAAACAGATTAGATAAGCACTTAAATTTATTAGATTTATAATTATGTATAGCACTGCATGATAGTTTTTATAAGAAATTTACTATAGTTAAATAAGACATGATCCCCATGTATGGGGACCATAAATTGTAGAGGATTTCGCTGCAGGACTTAGCCCTGTTAATGGGCCAAATATTTAGAATTAGTATATAATGTATTGTGTACTTGTAAGTGTATCTTTAAGTACTGATGACGAGGTCGCTGTGCGACTGATACAGGATAACCTAGATGGGCCCTGGTGGCCCTTTGTTATCCTATTATTTATGTTATGTTATGTTATATTCCTTTTTCATGTGATTTGATAGGTTGATGTATGTTTGTACTTCTCTCTTCAGGCAGACTGTAGAATTCAGCACAGTCGAGAGGTGAAGATGGAGGCTGTGGATGCAGTGCGGGTGTTTCAAGGCAGCGAGCACAAGGCTGCTGTGAGTCGAGGTCCCATCATCGCCCTCCTGTGCCTGGGCACTGATGTACACCAAGCATGCACTGTGGTGAGTTTCTCCTTCACTAGTTTATCAATGTTGCCACATTTTTTATCTGAATGGCTTATGGTATAGATATGTAACAATAATGAAAACATTTTTTGTAACCTCAAAAATGTGTAAAAAATTTACATTAGTAGATTCAGGGGACATTTGAAGAAGATGAGGATTTGAAGGTTATTTAAAACTCTTATAGAGATGTTAAGAAAACATTACTTTCTAAAGCTAGTTTTACTCAAGAAAGTATTGGTGTCTCATCAGTAGTGGTGTTTTATCTGTCTTTCAAATTATTCAGTGTTAATAATACAAGGAAGCTCTTTTCATTGATCTTTTCTTCACTGAGCCAGGCTGCTGTATCCACAAATGTGGACTGCTGAGAACTAATCAGATAGATATGAGTTCAATAAAATTCAGAATGTAGTCAGCTGCAATCAATGATTCTTTGACACCTAAAAATAAAGTACTGTTAATTACCCTTTCTCTATGAACAAGTACTTGGCAGTATAAGATTTGAATAGAAGTTTTATTTGTGGAAGTATTAACAAGAATGATTCTGAGTGTGTCTTCCTCTTCCATGACAGCTGGCACATAACACGGGGGTCTACGTCACTCCAGACTCCAGCATTGGCCACAGGCAGATCGATTCCTTCTTTTCATATGCCTCCATGAGTATGACCATGTGAATCCCTACTCATGCCAAGCACCAGTGGACCAAGGGTGTGCCACAGCTGCTGTTGTTGCTGCTGCTGCTGCTGGGAAAGTAATGTAGGTGGAGTTCCCAAAAGGATTTTATGTGCACACCTCTTGAAGAATTTTTTTTCTGGTGGTGGTTTTCTTTGTTTAAAGTATTTCTGTTCACTGTTTGGTTTCTTTCTTTAAGTTTATACACACTGTAAGGTGTGTTAAGATTGATGCTAGAAGCCACAGAATGATTGCTTCCATCCATTCTGTGGAGCCTTACAAAGACAAGTGATATTTGTGTGGTTACAAAGGATATTTCTCTGGCAAATGGAAAAGGGAAGAAAGTCACTTGAGAAAATGCTCTAGAGCCCCTGCATTTGATGTAATTTCTCTTGTAGCTGAAAGATGTGTTCAGTTAATGCACAATGTTTTATTTGATATGTATGTCAGTATATGACAGCGAGTGAAATAGTTCATTGCACTAAGAAAGGTTTATTAAGTTAATTGAACAGATAGGCACACCATTAAGCTGTAAAGTCAGAGTACATTTAGAGTACATTTATTTTTTTTTTTTTTTTTTTTTCATAATTTACAGTAAAATACAATGATCATGTGCTTTGTGTTAAAATGAGAGAGTTGGAAATCTTATTCCATCTCTCTTCAACACTGTCAGAGTGAAGGAGAGCAGATGGCAAGAAGGTGAGGATAGATGTTGTGATGCAGTGATTTGTGGGAGTTATGCCTAGCACCTGCCTGGTATTCTTTCTTTTTACTGGGACCATGAAAAGGTGACTTTGTCATCTCTTCTGTTTAATTTTCAAGAAGGATCTTAGCTTATAGTTTGCTCACTTCATCACATGCTGGAGAATTTTCAGCTACAATATCATAAATAATATTGAAGCACACACTGAATTTAAGTTTGGATTTTCAGTTGGAACAACACAGAGAACCTCCAGACAGTCAGTCAGTCAGTCTCTCTCTCTCTCTCTCTCTCTCTCTCTCTCTCTCTCTCTCTCTCTCTCTCTCTCTCTCTCTCTCTCTCTCTCTCTCTCTCTCTCTCTCTCTCTCTCTCTCTCTCTCCTAACACATTCTGTAGATTTCAGGTAGCCATTTGGGGAATTATGATGGTTGTGGTGGCAGAATTAGGACATTTATGCACACAGGTTATTCAAATATGAACCCATCTTTCATCTAATTATTTCTGTATTTATGCACACAGGTTATTCAAATATGAACCCATCTTTCATCTAATTATTTCTGTATTTGAGTGTGGATGCAGGGGCTCTGATGTTGCTTAATAGGTTTATCTAATGTGTGTAGTACCTGAAAGATCGTATGTAGTTTTACAATACCAAAGAGAGTCGAGGATGTATCAAAGAAATGTCAATTTTTCATCATCACTTAGTTTATACTTTGGGGATATACTCTTGATATTTTTGGGAATATAATTCTTTTTTTCCTAGTTTCACTCATTTGGTGCAAGCAGCTGTAATGTGATAGGTACAGTACATTTGAATAGCTACAGATACATCTGAGTAATTTCTTTTTAACAAGTATAGATTAAGTAGTGTAACTGAACTGCTGTGGATGAAATTTATTAATACATTCTTAGAATCTGGTGATGAATCGTGAGGTAGGTATTTGATGACTGACGACTAACAGTTTATCAGTCATGATTTGTACAACCTCATCTATTGATAATCACAAATGTATTTATTATGCTGAATACTTCTGGGACAATATTGAATAATGGGGTAAACAGGAGTTATGAAACATCTTGTGTAACAATTTAGCTGTTTACTACACCACTTCATTAGTCACACAGGGGCAAAGCACCTTGTTATGAGCAAGACACCATTCAGGTTGTTTGGATAGTGAGCTCAGGTGTTCAGTATCCAGTGTGTGAGGAGGGGGACCAATTAGGCATGTGTCACATGCCTGCCTGTCTCTGCACCTCTCTTTGGGTGCACCTTGGCGTGAGTAAATAATTTAGTAAGTGTTTTGCCTTGTGTTTGATATTACTGGTATTCATAGCATACCACTGAAGCTAGTCTTTTCTAGTCAAAGCATTCTTATGTTAAGACTCACTTGAGATGCAGTGATAATCGCTATTACTGGAGGTACTTAGTTTTAATGACACCATTGGGTTAACAATAATCAAGTGTGTATGTATGCATGTGTGCGTGGTTTTTGCATTTTTATAATTCTCATGATTCAAGCTTAACTCCATACGGTTGTATTTTTGTATGTCTCCAACTTTTTTCATAAAATATGTATGTTTCTTACCTGCAATATCTCTTATCTGTTCTAGTTAAGTTAAGGATCCTTAAGATTTTCCAACATTCCTTAACTAGTTTTTTTTTCGCTTTATTTACTAAAGGCTAGATGTGTGATGATTTTAAATCATGTGGTGATCATTGTGAATCTGTCAGTGTTATAATCTGAAGCACCACTGTCACTGAGGTGTTGTGGATGATCTAGGTTGTGACTTTACTGCCTGGATAAACCTGCAATGCTGTTAGAGAACTCTCTCCATCCGTAAGCTGTCCGTCCAGTGCCTCACTTTCAGATGAACTATATTTTTTATTAGACATATGTACTCCTGCACTGTGATATAATGCTGCTCATGCACTCTGCTTGGAGGCAACAGTGCCTGCCATGCTATTAAATATTTCTTTGAAATGGGGTTTCATATTTTGCCCAACCAAACCGTATATTCCTGTAAGTATCTTTTCAGCACTCAGCATATAGTCTTGGATTTGGTTTGTCCCACTAAATAAACAAGTAGTAGAAACCAATTAAACACACTCACTCACTCGTCTCATTTCAGTGTAAATATCATACTGGATGCAATATGAATTCTTTGCATAATTTTGCTGGATAGCACTGTAAATATTAAGAATCAGGCTTTTACAAACTCTTTATTGGTTTAATTCTTTAGAATCTGGTAATCATAAAAAATAATTATGCATGAATTCTGAAGACAGTCTTATTAACACTCAGTTTGTACTTTAATGTTTAAAGTCAGCAAAGACTTGTGATTAGAAAATTGATGGCATGGCTCCAGGTCTCCCTCACTGTAGGACTATTATCCCCTCAAGGGGGTGTCGCTATGGCCAGCTGCTCATTGTTGCCTGGTCTGCCTGACACGTACAATATCTCGGATTTTGAAACAAATTTAGCTAATGGTGAAGCCGTGATTTAGCTAAATGGTGAAGTTGAGAAGGAGGTGGGAACAGGTCAATTGATGGAACAGCATACCTCATCAGGCCAAGATGGTTACCATCACTGTCCAACAACTGTAATGAGTAATGAGATTAGCCAAGTATGAAGATTAGCACTACTTGAAAAGCAACGAGTTTAGCACCTGTAAGGCAACGAGTTTAGCACCTGTAAGGCAAAGCGAGTTTAGCACCTGTAAGGCAAAGAGTTTAGCACCTGTAAGGCAACGAGTTTAGCACCTGTAAGGCAACGAGTTTAGCACCTGTAAGGCAACGAGTTTAGCACCTGTAAGGCAACGAGTTTAGCACCTGTAAGGCAACGAGTTTAGCACCTGTAAGGCAACGAGTTTAGCACCTGTAAGGCAACGAGTTTAGCACCTGGAAGGCAACGAGTTTAGCACCTGGAAGGCAACGAGTTTAGCACCTGGAAGGCAACGAGTTTAGCACCTGCAAGGCAACGAGTTTAGCACCTGCAAGGCAACGAGTTTAGCACCTGCAAGGCAACGAGTTTAGCACCTGGAAGGCAACGAGTTTAGCACCTGGAAGGCAACGAGTTTAGCACCTGTAAGGCAACGAGTTTAGCACCTGTAAGGCAACGAGTTTAGCACCTGGAAGGCAACGAGTTTAGCACCTGGAAGGCAACGAGTTTAGCACCTGGAAGGCAACGAGTTTAGCACCTGAAAGTCACTGAAATTAGCACCTGAAATGCAACGACATTAGCACCTGAAAGGCAACGAGATTAGCACCTGAAAGGCAGTGAGATTAGCACCTGAAAGGCAGTAAGATTAGCACCTGAAAGGAAATGAGATTAGTTCCTATACCTAGAGAGATTTGCACCTGAAAGACCATGAGATTAGCACCTAAATCCAAGGAATTAACTCCCTAAACCTATTGAAATTACGACCTTGGAGGTAATATGCGCGATCAGCAGCCATGATTTTAGTAGAGCCTAATGTTTGCAAGACCATTTTCCTCACCGTGACACGTTGACTCCATTGCCAGCTGGAGCGGCAGCTTTCACTTCAACCAGTTTCTTTTTCCTCCGAGATCGTAGCGTGCGCGTGCTTTTCTGCAGCAAGCGTCTCTTCCTCGCAATGCCATCTTCTCTCCAACAATTTCCACACAATGCTGTAAAAAATGTAATTTTCAATGAGCAAAATATAACCTTGCAGCAAACCTCTTAGTACACTAGTATAGACATAATATATACAGTAATGTCGCTATATACATACACTCCACTTACCTATGTATAACTGCGGATCGTGCGTCTTTCTCCAACCATCTTTAATATCCTTTATAAGTGGCGTCTTTCTCCACCCATCTTTAATATCCGTTATAAGTGTCTCGTCACTGCTGTTCATGGCATTGCTGTGGAATAATCTACACTATTAATATACCTGAAAGGCAATCAGAGGTTAGCAGCCTAACAACCTAACACCCTAACGACCTAGGAAACCGTATCTTTCCTTATCTGTTGGTACGAAGGGTTGCTCCCAGCGCTGTCCCGCGTTGTCCCGCGATGAACCTGTGACATGGTACTTACCTGTAAATGGAATATAAAAGATTAGTTCTCGTGGTATTTCATGTACACTGGTTTGAATGAGTGACTATATAGTTTAATGTTAAATCAACTCAAACCCATCCATTCATAATCACCTCTTCTAATTTTCTTACAAGTAGGCTACATACTGCAAATTTCGTTTCGGCTCCACCCACTGGCAGAAATATTACAATCTCTTAGTTATAATCACATGAAAACTTGACCTTCAATACTAACACCGCAGAAAATAACACTCACCAACACATGGAAAAGACGACAGCGAGGGTGGAGACAGAGCACTAAAACACTAGCCACGTGACCCCTAAAGAACGCAACGCAACCCAACACACTACCACTGCACTCATAAATTTGCTAAGCCAAACTGATCGCCCGCTAGGACCTCAAGCTTCATTGCCTCGGGTGTGTCCGAATCTTTTTCCTAAACTCGATGACACACAGTCGTGGTTTATATCCGCATGTGTTCTTCGTCTTTGTATATAAGTCAAATGAAGTTGATTTGCGTTAACACATACTGGTATGGTTAAAAACATGAAAGGATAAGAGGAACTGCCAAGGAAAGCAAGTCGTTTTCTTCCTATGATTCCTTTCGGACAAACCACCTCCCTGCTCCTCCCAGGCCTGACTCCCCCCCTGGTCTCAACATGTAGTTAACCCAAAATGTAGAGACATTGAAAAGATTCTAGGGGCTATTTATGAAGTTTATCTGAAGATTCTGCTAGCCAGATTCCACTTTGTTGCATTAGACTACCTGTGACTTGTTATAAACCTCTCATTTACGGCGAACCGGTTTGCTTCTTAACAAGCGAGCAAAGATCCCGGATGATCAGACCACCTGATGCCTTCCCCTCCTCCTTCCATCCACCTTCTCCTCAACCTTCTCTCGTCCCTCCAATACTCGTTTCCACTCTCAACACAGGTTTTTAGCACAAGGAAACACAATTTATAAACTGTCAGGCCTCTGAGAATACTTCCTCCAAGAATCATGCATGCAACTAATCTGATCGTTCCTGAAACTCATAATGACTGCACGGTAAATCTAATCACTGAGTCATTTCCTTTAAACTATTGCACAGATATTGCTCGTTATTTTTTTTTTTTATTTTCTTTTATTTATTTATTCTATTTATTTGTCTTTATTTATTTATTCATTTTTTTATTTTGTTTATTTATTTATTTATTTATTTTTATTTTATTTATTTTTTTTTTTTGTGTGTGTGAAAATCTATGTACTACTCGATCATGTCAACTGTAGTAAATATCGCATTTTGTTTTAATGATAATGATATTTAACTTAAGATCAGAATTTTGCATAGTAGAATAATCGGAGAATACTTTCCTTCCCGCATCCTTCCATATCGTATTTAGCTATAATGTATGAGTATACTGAACTCTGTGACCAAGAATTTCATACAGTACAACACTCGAGGGCTTCCCCCCTAAGTATACCCTCCCATCTTTCATATGTCCCATCACTGTTGTCCCCACATTCATTTGCCGCACAAAATTTTGCTCGCACTTATTATGTCTATTAATTTAGAATACATATTTGCGTAAAGAACGCATGGATGTTTTACTTATACGCAGATTGATTTAAATGGGAAATTGCCAAAGGAATGCTATATATCAATGTTATGCATAACAAATAGTGATAACAACCATCTCTTTTTATGTGAGAAGAGCATAGCTATAGAACATAAAACAGAACGAAAAAAAAAAAAAAAGGGAGCGAAGGGGCTCACTAAGGTGCAAGTTCTTAAAGCAAGGTAAAAAACGATCATCCAAAATTGGAGGATAAGTACATGTCTCGAAACCTTCCTCTTGAAAGAGTTCATGTTATAGCAAGGAGGAAATACAGAAGCAGGCTGGGAGATTAGGCCTGGTATATGAGTTCAGGTTAGTTTAGTTGTTGCTTGAAGTGTCTTTTTGAAGTTCTGTAGGTGCTTCACAAGGTTATTATGAGTTTATTTCGATCCGGTTATTGGTCAGGGTGTCTTTTGAAGTTTTATATGTGCCTGGCACGTCTCATGCATAGGGCTAAGCTGAAATGGTTTAAGTGAACTGGTGAAGGGATGGTACAGAACGCTGGATAGATAGACAGCCCCTGTTGAGGCAAAAAATATGCAGTTATGCACTATAGAAGCGATTGGAGGAGAGTGCAGAGTGGAGTGATTTCGAGGAGTAAGAAAAAGAAAAAGGCTGTGGTAAGATTATAAAGTAAGGCTGAGTTTAGATGAGCGACAAAAGAGGAGTATATGAGGGGACAAGCCGAGGTAGTGAGTGGCAGGAATCAAGCAGAGAGTGGCGGAGAAAATGGAGTGAGCTTAATTCATAACGTAAGGTATGTGAGTGAATGAGGATGAAACGTGAAGTGAATCGTCAGATTGAAAGAAAAACTACGAGCATATGGACAAGGCGTGTGGAGGAGCTCATCAGATTAATGCAAGTGCATGGCTAATCCAGAGAATGTAAGGAATAAGAAGTGGGCAGTCAATATAACGAGTGCTCCGTTTTTGAAGTGCAGGAGATAGTTATGAGATCGTGAAGCCTCAGAACTAGAGTACTACTCGAACAAGTAGGTAATTTTAGTTATCCTCGTAATCTGCATAAGTGGGTATATCATAAACACAAATAAATAAGTATTTGACTCATACTCCTCCATTTTTCTGATAAAAGGGGGAATATGTAGGTGGAATTTACTGTAAGAACGCTTGAATTAGTGGACGATGGGCACCGGGGAATTGGAGTGTACTATACGTCGCCAAACTGTTAGGACAAACAACAGCGTAGAGGCCTGCTTATCCTAACACGATTGATTGTTGGTGCAGGCAGTTTTCCACATTGCCTTCTATACATGTTGTCTCTTTGCATCTGTTTCAAACGGTTTTTCAATCCTGTCCCAGGGTCTTTAATCATGTTCCTCCACCTCCAGTTCTCGCTTCGATCACTCTTTCCCACCAAGCCCACACTCTCTATTAAAACCAAGAATATACAGAATCCTTGATTAAAACTGTCGAATGATAATTTTCATCGCAATCGGTATATGAGGGCCTATGAAAGGAAATGTAACTGACTTTCCTTTTCTTTTTTTTCTAATTGAGAAGAAAACTGAGTCATAACTCCTAAATAGTAGACAAGAAGCCGAAGTAATGGTCACCCGAGGGCCGAAAGCCGAGTGTGTGCTGGGTGACTCCCAACTCAAGCTCAAGCTCAAACTCAAGTTTTGCCTCCACGAGTCCACGGAGGCCACAGCCCACAGTCCACAGTCCACACCGGAGGGAAGTGTTTGTGAGTGTATATATGAATGTGTTTTGCCTCTCCAGTTCCGGTGGGGATGTATCTGTGAGAGTGATTTGCCTCCTCAGCTGAAATTTCTGAGTGTGTATGACTATGTGTGGATATTGTTTTGCCTCCACAGATCTGAAGGGGACGCGCCAGTGAGTGTGGAAGAACTTTGCCCCACTCTATAGGGCATGTCTGTGAATAAAGTAATGCAAAGAGGCACCGTGAAAATGTAAATGAAGCGTGCATAATCAAAATGATCGTACAGATAAAGTAAAATAAAGCGACGCAGAAAAGGAAAGGAGCAAGAAAGAACGCAGGAGTTCCTAAGGATCAAAGCCACATAGGTTACAGGAATTGCTGGCTAGAGCTGCGTGGCCTGGTGTGGGGCACTCAGGGTGTTCTACCTACTTACTGCAGATAAAGTTATTGAGTGGACTGTATTGAACACCCCCCTTCATCTGAGGGTTGGGTTCGGTTAGGTTTATGTCCATTTATTTAATGATTAATTCCACTGCTGATTTCCTTCATTATGTTGCCCACCATTTGAAGAAGCATCATACACTACCTTTTAATAAACATTCCTTGTCTGAGTTGGAAAGGGTTACTTCTATAAAACTCTATTGCTTGTATCTGTAACCTTTGTGACATGGTTAACTGTTAGTTATAATTGCTCTGCGTTAAAGATGGTTGTCCCTATCTCCCTCACAAGTTCTTCTCTGCTTCATTTATCTCCCCTCCTGTCTCGCTTCTCTCTCTCTCTGTGTCCTTAGTGGTCACGCGGATTAAGGCACCGCATTCTGCCACGATGGTGGTAGATTGCGGGGCACCTATTCGAACCCCACTAATGACATCTAGCAGCTATATGGCCTTTGTTGCCTAGCAGCAGGACAAATTACTTCATTGGAGGGGGGCTCCCTTGTGATGACTTAATTTGAGGATTATTTAATCCTTAAATCTCTCTCTCTCTCTCTCTCTCTCTCTCTCTCTCTCTCTCTCTCTCTCTCTCTCTCTCTCTCTGCACTTGTGTTTAACCATCAAAAGTCTGCCTACCCACTGCAGTTCCCTCTTGTTCAGACCTGTTATCTTGCTTCTCATTTCAGGGTACTTGACCTTTCCCAAACTATCTATAATTTAGAAATATATTTTATTGATCCATTCATGAAGTGTCAATTTAAATTTTTCATTGATTACTAACACTTTTTTGTCAGTAGGTAGAAGTGAAGTGCCAGCAGCAATGTCTGCATGGTATTGCCTGCGCAGGGTAACCCCAGCACACCCGAGAAGCTTTGCCGCACCCTTCCCAGTCGCCAACAGCATCACCAGGAGGAAAAGCAACAAACCAACACCATTACCTGACAAGGGTGCTTCAGTAAAGAATAACTCTGGACAACCTACATTGCCAAACCCTTGTGAGTTGAGGGATCCACAAAGTGATATGCAAGTCCTACCTCCCACCACCTGCTGTGGCTCAGGCTGCCCCAACTGTGTGTGGGTGGAGTATGCAGAGAAATTAGCAGACCTTTACTGTGATGGGGGACTAGAAGCAGAGAGAACTATTGAGAGGGATGTGACAGATCCCAACCTGAAGGCTTATATCTTAATGGAGGTGAGACTAAACACTAGACAGAAAAAGTGAGATAAAGTTCTTGAAAATTAGTAGTAGTCTTAAGACTCTTAAGAGAGAAGCAGCTAGAATTAGAGAGACTTAACAGCCAAGTCACTCTGCTCACCAAAAAATTATGAGTACAGTATGTACCTGACAACTGACATTGAAGAGAACCACCATGTACCAGGAGACTGATTTCTGTTCTCTGCTCCAGGTTTGGCTCCATGTAAGGATACTTGTATAAAGAGCAAAACTGTGAGTGTGCTTGATATATTTATATAAAAAAAAACGTTATTTAGGTGAAATATACATTATAATTATTAATTTATGAGAAAATCAAGTACTTTTAATTAACCCCTAACTAGAAGCATATGACATGTACTTTTTATATAGTTACTCATGTACAATTATGATCAGCATTTTGTGTAGATTTATGTGCCACATTCAGAAGACTTAGTAGAACAGTACATATTATATCCAAGGAAAAACTTGATAAGGGTTGCTATGTCTAAGCTGGAATGGTCCATAAGACTATCTCTTCCTCTAGTCAGTCTAGTGGCTGACTGGGCTAAAAGTGTGAATGGTGTGTGTGTGTGTGTGTGTGTGTGTGTGTGTGTGTGTGTGTGTGTGTGTGTGTGTGTGTGTGTGTGTGTGTGTGTGTGTGTGTAATGGTTTGCTTGGATTTCTCTGTGTGGAATTGCTTTCCTGGTACATAGATGAATAGATAAACATTGTGTTTAAGGACAAAGATGAGACTATTAAGTAGGGGAAAGGTGGTAAGGAATAGCAGGCTTATGTGAATGGTGAATGTAGCGGCCCAAGTTACAACAGCGGGTTGTTGGTCTCTCAGTGGAGTAATGGGTAACAGATACCCAAGTGGAAATAAGAGATTCTCTGTCCCATTGAGTTATTCTTGATTTTGGCTTCAAGTAACTCATGTTGCCAGAAATATCATATGCTTAGTTTAACATTCACTTTTAAAATGCAGTTCAGTTACATCGTATTTCAATAATATTTACACATAATTTTCTGGCTCAACACCTAACCAACATTGTTACCTAATATATATATATATATATATATATATATATATATATATATATATATATATATATATATATATATATATATATATATATATATATATATATATATATATATATATATATATATATATATATATATATATATATATATATATATATATATATATATATATATATATATATATATATATATATATATATATATATATATATATATATATATATATATATATATATATATATATATATATATATATATATATATATATATATATATATATATATATATATATATATATATATATATATATATATATATATATATATATATATATATATATATATATATATATATATATATATATATATATATATATATATATATATATATATATATATATATATATATATATATATATATATATATATATATATATATATATATATATATATATATATATATATATATATATATATATATATATATATATATATATATATATATATATATATATATATATATATATATATATATATATATATATATATATATATATATATATATATATATATATATATATATATATATATATATATATATATATATATATATATATATATATATATATATATATATATATATATATATATATATATATATATATATATATATATATATATATATATATATATATATATATGAGGAGGAAAAGGCAGGAGAGGGCAAGGGAAGTACTGAATAAAAGATGACTTGAATTCTCAGTGAGTAAGTGCAGAATGGAGAAAGGGGAGCCAGGGTGCAGTATATCACGTCTTAATACTATTAAAGATACAAAAGAGGGAATAGGAAAGACACATTGTTCCGAACTTGAAGATAACACACAACATTTACACTAGTCACTGATGAAAATTACACAGGTGATGATGGAGATCGTGTTGCAGAGAAAACATTCCATGGGATCCTTGGCTTCCAGAAGTGATCCCTGTCTGTCACTCATCTACTGCAATCACTAGAGTTAAAATCTTTTATGAACATTGTGAGAAGGCCTCGTATTTGTAAGGAAAACAGATCTTCATTATAATTTAGTTTAGCATCATTCGGAGGCAGGCTGTCCTCACTTGAAGGCCTCACTGATGGGTGTGCCCTTCACCATATACTGGGCACACGTCCCTGTCGCTTGCACTCCCTTCAGCAGTATCTCGCACACAGGCTGTCACGAATAGAAGAATTAAGTTAGTTCTTTTTTCACGCAATGTACAGTCGATTCAAACCCCTTAAATTGTGGTCCATTCTCTTCGTCTAAATATCCCTCAGTTTTACCCTCCCCTGGACCTCTTGTAATTACCCCCGGAACACGCCAGTTGCTGGGACTGCCTGACATGAGAAACCACGTTTTAACGTTTCAAGGGTTGTCACCTTGAGGAGAGTCTCAAGCAAGATGGAATATTGAAAGGAGTCGAGGTGGCGAGAAGGGAGAAGAGAGAAGTGAGGATAATTGAATTTCTGAAAGTTTTGATAGAAAGAAATAGGAAGGTAGCATAAATGAGAGAATGGTCCTCTCATCTATTATGCAAGATATGTTAAATCACTTATTCTTTTATCATCATAACACACACACACACACGTAATCATCAGTCATCACCCCCACAAGTTACTCTTGAAGTTAGCCGTTCTTTTGCGTATGTGCTGTATTTACCAGCGAGTGACAGATCGACCTTCTGACCCTGCTTCTGCCAAACTTACAAGGTTCGTGTTCGTGGTCTCCTCTCGTGGCTAATCTTCAAGAAGGTACTAATTTCAAAGGGAAGGCAAAGAATCATAACTCACTCAAGTTATAAAATAGTTCGCCGATTCTAGTAGATGCAGCTTTTTATATTCATATTCTTATATTCCCTCCCTCTTCCCAGTTGCGGCGCCTTATTCAAAATCCATCCATCCCTCCCTCTTCCCACTAGCTGCATGAACAGTCTCTTGGCAGGTAGCACGTTTCATCATGATGTTTTAAGCACGTAATGTAACACGATATGTAACACGTATATTTCCTAACGTCTTAATTACGTTAAAAAGTAACAGATACCAAACAGTCTAAATCCAACATATAGTCACTTCGAGAGTCACGTGAACGAATCATTACGTATATTTCACGAACTTCCCTTACATTATCAATTAGCTAACTTTTCAAAACGTAATGTTTATGTAGTGTTTGATGGGATGTAGTTATATGGCATAACTCCGCCCTGAATCGGAGGCTGACCCATCCCACATACGACCTATTTGGCCTAATAAGCATATATGGTGGCCGGGGACATTCACTACGAAATCTCTGTTACTGTTCTCTACAGATACAGGCCCATTTAGATGCCAGTCCTAAAGGAAGAAGAGCAAAAAGGAATAAGCAAGCCTAGATAAACGTCGTGAGACCTACTTACATTCAAACCCTCAATGCAGGCAGCAAAGATGTTGAGGATGATGTAGAGGAAGGCACACACTCCAGCCAGCCAGAACCCAACAAGCAGCAGAATGATGAGCCACATGATGGACCACCCCGTGCTACCACTACCCTCTCCTGCTCCTTCTCCCTGACCCATGATGCCTTGCTGCTCACTGCTCACCGTAAATCTACACCTCTGGAAGGAAAAGAGCTCATTATTGGATAACACATAATGGTATTGTTAAGTGGTTAAATAGTGCTCCCCTACTTAGGATGCACCTGTACATATACATAGTTTCTACATTAAAACGCAAACAGGATGCAGTGCCATACAGTGTAGGCTATTTGGTGTCTGACTCCTCACTTCCATTTTTTTCTAGTATTATGTTACCTTTCTGCAGCTTTGGCCTCTATAGAAAAAAAAAATGCTCTGCTTTCTCTAACCACGAGAAATTTCAAGAGTCACTTGCAGACACTTCCACGATGATTATTAAATAATATTGTTTTGGTTAGATTTTCCAATGCCTAGCAATTATAAATCTAAGAAATGGCTGTATAATGAAAAGAAATGTTTCGTTGTATCTTAGGATTAATCAAGAGACTATCAAATAGCTGTGATAAGATTCAGAGAGTAGTAAAGCTACACACTGCACGCATGAGGGATAGGGCCCGGCACAGGACGGCCATGGCAGAAGTGAAAGATTTATTAATTAAAGAGTTTTGTTACCTTTCCCGAGTATTGTGAGTATTAACACGGTGAACTACATACGCATGTACAAATATATCAAAGTACTTATTATAGAAATAACTTCGAACTGTGCAGAAAGATGGTAATGGATTACAGAGATAACTTCAGCCTGCTGACATTGAGACACTGCTTATTTCCGGAAAAATATAACGCTTTTTTAATATGTGATCTACATATCAACAGTGAAATTCACGAAGTGAATCAGTCTTACCTAGCACAGGGGCGAGATGTAAATGGCGTTTTAATAAGTTATGATGTCACTTACCAGCCAATACCAAGGTCACTTAGCACACTTGTGGAGCTGCTAATCACGGAGCTCAGTGTTACGGGCAGAGGTGTACTGTACGTATGGATGGCAGCGTTCTCCGGAGTCAAGACAGATTGGAGGGATGACTGGCGCCCTACAGGAACCACCCAACGGTATGCCTGCCTATCTTGTGATAAGGCAAGATAAGAACAGCGTTTTCATGATGTCCGTGTCCCGATAACGCAGTGTGAAGTAACAAAATGAGCCGCCTGTGGTGAGTCAATGTTTTATGAGCTACGGGGAGTGATGAGTGTTATGTGTGTGTGTGTGTGTGTGTGTAGGTGGATGTGTAGGTATGTGTGTCTTTGTATCTAGTAGTTGTAATTTAGAAGGCATGTCCTGTCTCTGTTTCTACATGCATCCAATCCTTCCATTAGTTAGTCCACACGTACTCTCTGTCACTACCTTTTTGTATGATTCATGCTTAACCCTCCATCCCTTTAAATATACTTCCTCTGATTGAGTAGAGCGTGTACTATTTTATTAACAAGTTACCACATTTTCCTTAAGTTTTGCATATATTGTTTGCACACACCTTCATTCTTCCCACAGATCTATTTGGAAGACTATATTTTCTTCACATCTTTATTTTCCAACCGTTCTTAATAATGGGGTGCCTTGTAGTGTATATATATATATATATATATATATATATATATATATATATATATATATATATATATATATATATATATATATATATATATATATATATATATATATATATATATATATATATATATATATATATATATATATATATATATATATATATATATATATATATATATATATATATATATATATATATATGTGTGTGTGTGTGTGTGTGTGTGTGTGTGTGTGTGTGTGTGTGTGTGCGCGCGCACGTGCGAGCTGCATGATAAGGACTGCCTTATCGTTCTATGAATGATTGTAGAATATATTTGTATATGATAGATTGTCAGCTGTGATGAAAAATAACTCGCCATAAAAATATCCCCTCGTTTCGTTCATCATTAATACATACTTTCATGCATACGCACAGAGAGAGAGAGAGAGAGAGAGAGAGAGAGAGAGAGAGAGAGAGAGAGAGAGAGAGAGAGGAGCTGGGAAATTCAAGCTAACATTAAGTTAAACCATCCAGCGTACTTTTTTTTTCTTAGATCAAGTTTTGAGGAACCGACAAATAAGCGAGTGATTGAGGCTCATAGTTCGAGCATGTATACATCTCTCTCTCTCTCTCTCTCTCTCTCTCTCTCTCTCTCTCTCTCTCTCGCTTAGTAGCTGTATATCCGGCTAGATAGTTTCATATAAGGTTAATTGTTTACATTTTTTGCGAGAGTTGCTTAGTTGATAGTTAATGTATTACCTTTATTATCTATATATCTATTACCGGTAGTCGTTTTCATCTCGTCTGACGTGGCTGCATTTCGTGGTGGCCTCCTATCTAATGAGATGTTCTCCTTAGACATGCACTATTTGTGTCAGCAAATAAGCTATATCGACCAATGAACTCCGGGGACATCAAGAAGACGAGTTAGTGGGACTATCTTACGTGTATCCCAGTATATGTCACCCTTCCACCCGACATCAGAGAGAGAGAGAGAGAGAGAGAGAGAGAGAGAGAGTTGTATGATACATAATCGTTATGCAACGATTTAATATCAATTGTATCGCTTTGATAATGCTGTCATTGAATTAGAAAAGGAAAGAAGGAATGAACAGTGTTCATAATTGACTAAAGACAAGAATCGGGAAAGAATTGCATTACCTCTAGGTTAATTTTCCACAGCAATAAGCTGGGCTCAGTACACTCGAAAGTTGGTCAATGAATTGATCGCCACGGTGCGAGTCGGGACAACGAAGTTCCGTGATGTGTAGTCCTGCGGGGGAGACAGTCTGCCCAGTGTTTACGGTGGTCAGCTGCTGGCTCCTGACACTCATCGATTGTCAATTTCTGTGAAGTTAGACAATGATTGTCCCTGTCATTTGCTGGTGATTGCAGGAGTGAGGGAGACACGCCCCCTGCTGCCCATCAACACATGACCCGTGAGTGCTGGAGGGGAGGGTGGGCGGTATTGACTCCCGGCCGCCCACCAGGCCACGGGAATACCTCGGGGCGGGGCGACCATTTCGTTGTGGCTGATGCAATTAATTGCACCGCCACTCACCACTACAATAAGACTCCCAGTGGACTTACTGACGGTACTTAGCAGTGATTGGTACCACGACACGTTGCCTCCACAGTAGTGTTTGCGTAGTGGAGTTGGCCAGGTCATGCTGCCGCACGCCTTCATAGGTGCACTCTGCTGAGAGTTACTGAAGGAAAGGTGGTCCAAGGCTACGTTATTGTGAGAGGACATGATGTGATCTGACCTGACCTCTGTGGAAAGGGAAGGGTGTGGTGAGAATGCGTTACATAACTCCTGGTCAGAAGATTTTATTAGTTTGGAATGTGCATCCTGATTAAGGAGGTCATGGACTGGAAGTGGTCATGATTTGGATACTTCTTGACAATGTACATCAATTTAAATTTTTTTTGTGGATTTTAGCTGGTATTTTCATGATTTTCTTTGTTCAGAAAACTCACAAAGAATAATTACTTTTACAAGGAGAGAAGACTAACCCTTTTGGTGTATTAAGACCCTCACAAGGAAATAGGAAGACAACACACTCTGTATCCAGTGCACAGATCTCACTGGTAAACTTTAGGCCAGCTAAACATTAAAAAGTGTTATAAAAATGTATAGTGTCCCCTGGTGCCTTTCTGCTATACACAAATGTGAAGGCCTCATTAATCAAACAAGAAACCAGAGACCATGTCACTTTATCACTACTATGTCGTGCGTCCTATGCCTTTACAGACTGTTTTGACTCGTTTGGACATGGAATAGAGTGTGCCAGGTTACTTTAGAAATTTCAATTGGAGGATGGTAGTTGTGTAACATGAGTGAGCCTTGGAGGAAGTGATGTGGTGTGCAGAACCTGACAATTTTTCATTATCTTTTGTGGTTGTTTTTCAAATGGATTCTGATTGTGTTATTTCCTTGAATAGTCTAATGTGCTAATTTCCTGTTTACTCAGCAGTTTCTTGACATTTCCTTGTGTCATGAAATATTTCACTCCATTGCACCTCAAAATTATTAACTCTTGTCTTTCTAGTACTTGAATATGCCTTCCCTGTCTCCTTGTTTCATCTTCAGGGAAGAAGTACACCCTTTCACCTTTAGATGGGAAGTACACATCTCCACCCACCTGCACCATTGGTTAATTTCCAAACCATTGCTTCACGAGAGGGTTCCACAGATTTTGTTTCTCTGCCCTTTGAACTGTAAATCACAAAGTATTTCCATTCTATCTCCCTACGTTTATAATTTGTGTGCTCATTATTTCTTCTTCTTTGCCTTAATCTTCTCTTCAGGAAGCAGTTCACGCAGAGACACCACAAACACCTGACTTCTGATCTCTCCAAAATTTCTGATTGCACCAGAGCAAACTTAGTATTGTTCAGTGCCTCAAAAAATAATTTCCTCCATCTATCAACTCAAGACAACCTTCTAGACAACTATTCCTTCTTCTTCAGTAACATTCAACTGTCACTCTCTTGTACAATGTACATTCTTGGTCAGTTCTTTACTTATAACCTGGCAATTACACATCTCATCTCCAGCTAAAAACAACTTCTATGAAATTGAGTGTTCTGAGTTGTCTCTGCCAGTTTTTCTCATTCACCCTCCAGCTGCTGACTCTGTACAAGAGCCTTACCTATCCATGTAGGGTGTATATATTTCACATATATGGGGGTTCTACTCGTACTACTCTTTTAGACTGGGTGGAATCAAGAGCTTTTTATGTTATCAACTCTTCTCCTTTAACTCTATCTTCACCCTCTGTCATTGCTGCAGTGTTATATCTCTTGCTATTCTCTTCTGCTATCTTCATGCTAACTGCTCTTCTGATCTTGCTAGCTACATGCCTCCCCATCCTCCTGCAGCCTCGCTGTACAAGACTGTCTTATTTCTCTTACCCTTATTCCATCCACCTCTCTTATGTGAGAGTTAGCCAGTATTAACAATCATTCATCCCTTTCTCTGGTAAACTCTGGAACTCCCTGCTTGTTTCTGTATTTCCACATTCCTTTGACTTAAACTCAATATGCAATGATACTGCAAAGGATATTATTAGATCAGCCATCTAAGTACCCATGGAAATCTTGTCAATCCCTGGGGGTTTGCAAACTTCAGGTTGGGAACCCCTGTTGTACAGCCTCTTTATTCTCCTTGAACAGTATTCCAAATGCATTCTCTGCTTTCTCATCTTCCACATTGTCCCACATTACTCAGATCTTCCATCATTTATTGTTCACCTTCTGTTTGTATTTTTTATTACTAAGATTCATAAAAGTGAGCTTAATTTTTCTTATTCTATGATGTTAATTTACAAATATTATTGCCTTTTCCATCTCCATTTTCCTTGATTCTGCAAAATGATTCAGTTCATCTGGCATGCCTCTGATCATCTTTGCATTAGGTATGTACAGCTCTCAAATGTTTCAGCTGCACTTTGAGGACATTCTTCACATCTACCTCTCCTTCATGTACTCTAACCTGGTATAAGAAGTGCATGAAAAAATAAATAAGTAAATAGAAATAAATAGATAAGAGAAACTAGTGAACTGTTTTGACGCCATAAGAAAAAGTGTTCATTGTCAGATAAAAAGAACACACACACACACACACACACACACACACACACACACACACACACACACACACACACACACACACACACACACACACACGGTAGCTCAGTGGTTAGAGCGCTGGCTTCACAAGCCAGAGGACCGGGGTTCGATTCCCCGGCCAGGTGGAGATATTTGGGTGTGTCTCCTTTCACGTGTAGCCCCTGTTCACCTAGCAGTGAGTAGATATGGGATGTAAATCGAGGAGTTGTGACCTTGTTGTCCCGGTGTGTGGTGTGTGCCTGGTCTCAGGCCTATCCGAAGATCGGAAATAATGAGCTCTGAGCTCGTTCCGTAGGGTAACGTCTGGCTCTCTCATCAGAGACTGCAGCAGATCAAACAGTGAAACACACACACACTGCGTAGTGTAGTGGTTAGCACGCTCGACTCACAATCGAGAGGGCCGGGTTTGAATCCCAGTAAGTGGCGAGGCAAATGGGCAAGTCTCTTAATGTGTGGCCCCTGTTCACCTAGCAATAAATAGGTACGGGATGTAGCTCGAGGGGTTGTGGCCTCGCTTTCCCGGTGTGTGGAGTGTGTTATGTGGTCTCAGTCCTATCCGAAGATTGATCTATGAGCCCTGAGCTCGGTCCGTAATGGGGAAGACTGGCTGGGTGACCAGCAGACGACCGAAGTGAACCACACACACACACACACACACACACACACACACACACACACACACACACACACACACACACACACACACACACACACACACACACACACACACAAAATATTAACCACTATGATAAGACCTAGATTAGAATATGCAGCAGTGGTATGGTCGCCATATAGGCAGAAAGATATCAAGAAACTAGAAAGGATACAAAGGGCTGCTACAAAGATGCTCCCTGAAATACAAGATCTTCCCTATGAAGAAAGACTGAAGGAGATGGAGCTACCAACTTTGAAGGATAGATGGGAAAGAGGAGACCTAATAACGATGTATAAGTTAGTTAGACAAGACCTGGTAACACTGACAGAGCAGGGAGACAGACAAATAAGAGGACATTCCAAGAAAATCATGAAAAGTCAGTGTCAGAAATATCAGTTCAGTTTTCCACATAGGACAGTAGACATCTGGAATGGATTAAGTGAAGAGATTGTAACAGCAGAAAGTGTGCACTAATTTAAGGAAAGTTAGACAAATGAAGATATGTAGACAGGTCACTATGAGCCCCACTTAAACCCTGTAACATACAACTAGGTAAAAATACACACACACACACACACACACACACACACACACACACACACACACACACACACACACACACACACACACACACACACACACACACACACACACACTTTTACGTTTTCATCACTAAGGCTTATACCATGGTAGAGTTGTCTCAGTGTTACAATACACTTAGGGACCATTTCTTGTTCAGTGTGTATACATAAAGTCTTTGGTCTTTTATCCACAGCTTTAAAGTAGTTAAGCCCCGTTAGAGAGTTCTGCACACTGTCCCCTCCTCCACATACACACAGGGATCATTTATACTCAGAGCATGTGTAGGTATGTGCTTGTCGAGAATAGTCAACTCATCACACGTACTGTAGAATATACCTACCACACTCAATCTTTTGCATTTTTATCCTCTTTACTGTAAGAAGATAAGGGAAGTTGTAAGAAGCCATCAGAGCTACACATGGCAGTCCCTGTATGAAGCATAGTCACCTGTTTCCACCTCTCGTCTCCATTCGTTAGTTGCTCCAAGTGACACAACACAAACAACAAACACCTTGATTATTGAGTCTGTTCCATTCCTTAACCAGTGTAGTTCTGAACACATTCCTTCTGCTCTTTTTCTTGAATCAAAAAATTTCAAGTTTGAATTCAGTATTTCTTGTTCTGTCCTGATTGTGAATGTCATTCTTCTTCTTCTTCTTCCTCTTCTTCTTGTTCTTGTTCTTGTTATTATTGTTGTTGTTGTTGTTGTTGTTGTTGTTGTTGTTGTTGTTCTTCTTCTTTTTCTTTTTTCATCTTTTTCTTTTTCTTTTTCTTCTTTTTCTTGTTCGTGTTCTTGTTCTTCTTTTTCTTCTTTTTTTTTTTTTTCCTTCTTCTTCTTCTTCTTCTTCTTCTTCTTCTTCTTCTTCTTCTTCTTCTTTTTTCTTTTTCGTTTTCTTCCCTGTTCTTCCTCCTGTTCCTCTTCCTCTTCATCAGCAACAGATGTGATATATGTATTGTATTCCTAGTACCTTGTCAGTGCACTGTATGAATCAGATTGTTTTTTCTGTTTATTTATCTGTCTGTACCAGAAGATGAGAAAAGTTCAGTGCAGTGAGTGTTCTCGGGCATGTACACAACTTCTCTCTTGGTGGTAGAGAGAGAGAGAGAGAGAGAGAGAGAGAGAGAGAGAGAGAGAGAGAGAGAGAGAGAGAGAGAGAGAGAGAGAGAGAGAGAGAGAATGTAAAATGACATATCGCAAGATAATCACACACATCCAATCTTGTATGTGCGTGTGTTGGTGTGCCTGGCGGGGATGATAGCGGTGCAGGTGGCGTCTTCGGTGTCCTGTGCTGCTGTATGCTGTGTACACATTGACTAGTGCCTGCTGAGTCAGGGCGAAGTGAGGGCGCGTGGGTGAGGAACTGAAGATTATTCTGAAATGCTATAACACCACCTTTCTGCTACATTCAAAAGGCTCTTCTTGAAGTTACGCAATAT
The DNA here is from genome assembly GCF_017591435.1 of Portunus trituberculatus. Classification (NCBI taxonomy): domain Eukaryota; kingdom Metazoa; phylum Arthropoda; class Malacostraca; order Decapoda; family Portunidae; genus Portunus; species Portunus trituberculatus. The sequence continues at coordinate 1,557,667 of NC_059285.1, forward strand.
CTGTTTTTTTACGGTTCTAGTGACAGGTTAACGAGATTTCTGTATTATTAACCGAGAAAAGTACTCATGGGAAGCCAAGTGGTCATCTCCGTGGCTTTTGACAATAGCCGTGGTGAGAGTTGTTTCTGAGCATAGGCCTTCAGACAGTATTGTGCAACGCTTCTGTACGGCACCCCCATTACATTCAAAAGACTCTAGCTACCCGAATTAACGCTGTTTTTTTAAGGATGTTTAATGCTTATTTACATTATACTTTTAGTGACAGATTAACAAAATTTCTATATTGTTGACAGGAAAAACACCGTTGGGAATCCGAATAATAATCTCTTTGGCCTTCGAAAATAGTGGTGGTTTGAGAGCAAAGCATGAGTACCACGTGCACAAATCGCGTGCAGTGTGAACGTATACTTTACTGGTGCCACATCAGGGAACGTTCTCAACCCTCTCTTATCCCACAGCGTCTTGTCTCAGGTGCTCTCAAATGTTTCCTTATTGTTCTCTGGTGTGTTCATGACAGGCGAAAGATAATTTGTGCTTGAAAAGGGATGGTGAGGCTCTGAACACTGAGAAAGCCTGGAAAGTTTTGTTTAGTAAAGGAGGGAAATTTACTACGCCCCGTGCTGTTAAGAGAGTTTCAGCACCACAGACCCTCATAACGTCTTGAAATGCAGATATTGAACTGAATGTGTGTAGCGGCGTTGTCAATGGCCCTCTCCTGTTATGCTTTGCGGCGCGCGGTGCGAGGTACTGAGCGAGGGTGTTGAAAAAATCACTATGACTCATAGATAAAAGCGGGCGGTGTTGAGTGGTGGTATCAGCTGATTAGTTTAATTTCCTTATTGGTATATAATTAGTTTAGTGGCATCACACAGCGATATTTGTCTCTTTTGCAAGTTCAACCGTATTTCACTCTTAGATAGTCACACGTTTTGTGATATTTGTGGAGATGCGTTACACTGTTAGACTGAGTGCTGTAGCGCATAGACGGATATCCCAGGACAGTATTGCTATTATTATTATTATTATTATTAGTAGTAGTAGTAGTAGTAGTAGTAGTAGTAGTAGTAGTAGTAATAGTAGTAGGATATCCCAGGACAGTATTGCTATTATTATTATTATTATTATTATTATTATTATTATTATTATTATTAGTAGTAGTAGTAGTAGTAGTAGTAATAGTAGTAGTAGTAATAGTAACAACAACAGTAGAAACAGCAAGACAACAAGAAAATGAAACGTTTATTAATAATATCTGACTTTGTGACTTTACTATTTAATAAACAATACTTCAAAGCACAGTTGGTGGTCTGACAACTGCCAGCAGCTCTCAGTACCTTGCTCAACCGAACATCCCTCCACCTACCTGGCATGGTGTACCGGAGCTGACAACAGACACACCTTACAAGCCCGCCTCACGAAGCTGGCACGTGAAGGCGGGGCTGTATTATGCGCTGCTATGAGTTGAATGAAATGGAGGAGTTAGGAGAAATATTATAGATGGAGTAAGCTGGTGGAAGTGTACGTGAAATTTAATTGTTCCTATCACGAAAACACACTTGCAATATTCAATGAATTCCTTTTCTGCATGTTAAACTTTCTACCATATTCATAAAACACGTCTGGCCGCACCGATACTTTCAAAAGGCTCTGGTCGAAACTACACGGGCTTTTAAGCATATTTTTTACCGTTACAATGAAAAAATAACAAAAATTTTATAGTATTAGATGACGAAACACTTGAAAACCCAGTAAATCATCTCTGTGCCCTTGCAAATATAGTTGTGGCAAGAAATCCTACCTAGCTAACGTCTTTGTTTTCTTGTATAGTGGAAAAGTACCGTCATGTTTCACTGGATATTGCGACATCACTGCTTAAGACTACTGTACATGTGACGGAATAATGAGAGGCGAGCAGAAGACTGGGGCAGGCGAGAGTGGATAAAGGCTAACAAAGGAAGGCGGAAGCGGAGTAGAGGAAGCTTCGGGTTTATGTGATGGTTGACTGATGTGCGGGGGTGTAGGGAGGAGGGAAGCGGCGCGAGGAGTGGAGTAGGGAGAAGGGTTGTGGGTGGAGGGGCAGAGAAGGGGCTGGGGAGGTGTAGGGAGGAGAAAGAGGTGAAGGAGAGGTAATCTACGTATCTGATGGTGAATGGTATGCGTTGTGAAGCAATATAAGGTTGGAATGATGGTGGTAATGAGATAGAATACGTATGTTATAGACTGCTGCATAGAACTGACTCGATTCAGATAGGTGAGTCGTCGATCATAAGAAAAAAAAACAAATTGGAATAAAGAGGGAAAAAAAATAATATCAGGAAGTCGTCAGTTATGCATAAAAGAAACAGAAATATTACACATAAAAAGAAGAGAAACGAAAAGAAAAAGAAAAGAAAAAGGAAAAATAGGCCCAAAATAATCTGAGCAAATTGTCAGTTATGAATAAAAGAAACAGAAATATTGCTTAGATGAAAGGAAGAAGAGAAACGAAAAGAAAACGAGCCATGTGCCTAAACTTCCCTCTGATATTCTTGGTCTTCACTGATTTTCCCTTTTCTCATAACCTCTTCAGTACCATGACGCGTAACCATACCCTTTCTGCTTACTATTTGGTGATTTTAGACACCTCCAGAAATTTATGTGGGGGATTAAAATAGTGAAAACTGTGGCCATTAATCTGACCTCCATAGACTCTTCCTAATGTCAATAAAATGGTTTAATCGTACACAAATCGCAAGGTAAAAATGTGTCTCAGTATTGAAGAGGTGAAGTTGACCGTTTAATCTTCAGTTTTCCGTTCTTTGTTTGTGGATGTGGCGAGGAAATGGTGTTGTTTCTAAAGGCTGCTGATGACTGAAGGACGGGAGACATACAGAGGTAACAGAGAAGGGGACGTGAATAGTGAATAGGTTTGCCAGGACTGTGTGTGTGTGTGTGTGTGTGTGTGTGTGTGTGTGTGTGTGTGTGTGTGTGTGTGTGTGCTGGCACTATATACACCTTCCCATATATAGGCGGTGTGCTGAATCCCCTCCTCCCTTTCTCTATCTCTCTCTCCTCTTCCTCCTCCTCTCCCTCCTCTCCTCTCTCTCTCTCTCTCTCTCTCTCTCTCTCTCTCTCTCTCTCTCTCTCTCTCTCTCTCTCTCTCTCTCTCTCTCTCTCTCTCTCTCTCTCTCTCTCTCACATCCACTCCACAGCATCACCGTACTGTAGTGACAAGTGTTGGCGGGGTGTGTGTGTGGTGGTAGTAGTGATTGTTGTTGTTGTTGTTGTTGTTGTTGTTGTTGTTGTTGTTGTTGTTGTTGTTGTTACTACTACTACTACTACTACTACTACTACTACTACTACTACTACTACTACTACTACTACTACTACTACTACTACTACTACTACTACTATTACCAGCAGCAATATTACTACTTTTCTCCCTTCACCCTCCCACTCAGTTGCTTCCCCTGGGTACTTCACGTGCACAAAACATATTAAAGAAGAAGAAAACACACACACACACACACACACACACACACACACACACACACACACACACACACACACACACACACACACACACACACACACACACACAACTTGCATCTTCTACGAACAAAAAAAGAACACTAGTAATATTGGTTTTACTACTACTACTACTACTACTACTACTACTACTAAGCTCCATGAATTATTGTTGGCGTTTATTGTGAGTGTTCTTGTTTTCTTTTCAGAGGGCGAGTTAGTGAGAAGCGCTGTGCCGTGTTTTGCAGCAGCGTAACCTGTCCTGTGGCGGGGCGTTCTCACTGCAAGCCCAGACACACACACGAGTACACACACTTGCAGTCCCTCCATCTTTGAGTTCGGTGTGTCTCGTCCCTCGACTCCAGCTTCTCTCCGCGCGCCTTGCCTCCCATTGGTTAAGTGTTCCTGAAGTGTTGTTGCGCGTGTTTTACTGGTGTCTGTTGTGCTCGAGGAATGCGACTGATCTCCTGGCTTGAGTTGAGAGTGCAGATGCGCGTGTGTTTGTGTGCGCCGCGATCTTACAATAGCCGTGGGATCGTCAGGTGCAGTATAATTCACGGGCGACACGCGCATGCATCGGCCCAGCATAGCGACAGTCGGCCAGGACGTGAATGCAGACTCGTGAAAGAAGCATAATCTACACCCACTTTCTATGATGTCTTGTCCCTCCTGAAGGAACTTTGCGCCATAAAAGCGGGAATGAACGTTGCCGATAGGAAGTGAATATGTATGTTCTGTACAGTCAGTATCTGCTGCAGAATGTAAATTGAATCCGTAATAGCAATTCCCGCAGAGTTACCTAAACCAGCGCCGCTCCGTCCTGTCTCTCCTGAAGAAACACTCCGTCAAACCAGCACAAATAAACGCTGCTGGCAAGACGTGTGTATACGATAGCAAGTGCGTGTATAGTTGTTGATGCATTTAGAAACACAAGCTCGTGGAATACAGAAGGAAACATGGACCATACCTACTCGCTGACTGTTGGCCGTGACGAGGTGAGGGAGTGAGAGCGTCCAGTCACAAGGAGGAGGAGAGGGCGAGGACCATGGAGGTGAGCAATGTTAGTGTGTTGGTGGTGATGGTGGCGGTGCTGCTAAGCCAAGTGCTGGTGCCCTACCTACGGGGGCCCCTCGCCTACCTGCAGCCTGACCTGGTGGTGTGGCTGCAGGACAACGACCTCAACCATCTAGCGGGCGCATTCGTGGACGAGGGTAAGTACTGGTGTGTGTGTGTGTGTGTGTGTGTGTGTGTGTGTGTGTGTGTGTGTGTGTGTGTGTGTGTGTGTGTGGTGGAATACTGAAGTGCTAACATTCACAGTGTTCCCAGACGGTCACCCATCCAAGTATTAACCGGACCCAGCGTTGTTTAACCTCACTGATCAGACGAGAAGCTGTGTACTCAACGTGTGTGTGTGTGTGTGTGTGTGTGTGTGTGTGTGTGGACGGTTAATAAACTATTTCTATCAGTCCATCTGTATACCTATATATCTCTACTGTGTATTTATCTCTATCTGTGTGTGTGCGCGGCAGGGGTGTGGCGGCTGGTGGACGTGGTGGAGATGGGGCCGCTGCGAGGTGTACCGCTGGGGGAGCAGGAGAGGGCCGCCGCCGCCGCGTACGACTTGAAGCAGCGGCTCATTCTGCAACACTACATGCAGCACCACGGCGCTGACGCCAGCCTGCCTAGGTGAGGGAGGACCATGTGTTCTTTATAGACAAATCTCTTTTGGAGTTGGCATCTTCAGTTGGTCTCTCTCTCTCTCTCTCTCTCTCTCTCTCTCTCTCTCTCTCTCTCTCTCTCTCTCTCTCTCTCTCTCTCTCTCTCTCTCTCTCTCTCTCTCTCTCTCATCAGATCTCTTACAACAACAAAAGTAAATATTAATGAATGAATAGATAGAAATAGGCAGAAATGAAGTTATTGTGTACTATGATGACAGGCACCACACCCCTGTAAGCGTGACTGTTAATGCAGCACCTTTCCTTGCAATACAGTGTTCCTCCCAGTAAATTTTGATAACCTCAGAGACGAATACTTGACCGGGGCTTCGTATACTTGTTTCCGTGTATCCCTCTTCCTATCTCGTAAACAACAGATGAACGAAGAAACAACAACAACAACAACTATCAACTAACCCTTCAGTACTGGGACACAATTTTACCTTGAGATTTGTGTACGATTAGACCATTGTATTGACATTAAGAAGGGTCTGTGGAGGGCAGAAGATTAATGGCCACAGTCTTCACTATTTTAATCCTTCACATGAGTTTCTGAAGCTGTACAGAATCACCAAATAGTAAGCAGAATGAATATGGAGACACGCCGTAGTACTGAAGGAGTTAAGCATAATTGACTAACATCTTCAGAGGATCATTTTGTTTTATTATATATTTATTAATTAATTTATTTGTCATAATCTTTGTGTTCTCTTCATTAAATAAATCGGAGTTCCGTTCTTAGTCCCTCTTACGTAAGCATATGACTTTGATAGTCGTTTTAGAATAGTGATATAGGGAATATTTATAATGTAGAAGACTATTAAACTCTCTCTCTCTCTCTCTCTCTCTCTCTCTCTCTCTCTCTCTCTCTCTCTCTCTCTCTCTCTCTCTCTCTCTCTCTCTCTCTCTCTCTCTCTCTCTCTCTCTCTCTCTCTCTCTCTCTCTCTCTCTCTCTCTCCTCTCTTCCGTTCCTGTCCCTCAACATCACCACCACCACTACCTCACGCCTCCCCCCCTCCTTCCCTCCTACCTCGCCCTTCTCCCCCTTCTCTCCCTCACGCTTCCTCGCCTCGCCTCCCGCCGACCAGACTGGAGACCCTGGGCGTGAGGAGTCTGAAGGAGGCGGTGTACATGGCAGAGGCCTTCCCGCTTGAGTTTACAGAGGAGAAAGACCAGCACCTTCACGATCTACTCCATTCCCTGCCCAGGTAAGGCGTGCACACACACACACACACACACACACACACACACACACACACACACACACACACACACACACACACACACACACACACACACACACACACACACACACACACACACATCTATGACCCTCTTCCAGTTATTTAGAGCTTTGACTATTTAAATATGTTCCTGTCATCTATTACCTCCCTATTTAACCCCTTCAGGACTGGGACACATTTTTACCTTGAGATTTGTGTACGATTTATTGACATTGGGAAGGGTTTATGGTGGGCAGAAGATTAATGGCCACAGTCTTCACTATTCTAATCCCCACATGAGTTTCTGAAGCTGTGTAAAATGGCCAAATAGTAAGCAGAGTGAATATGGAAACGTGTCATGGTACTGAAGGGGGGTTAAGAGCCAGTTTCGGGTCATGTGAAGTCAGCCATCTCTTCTTATGCTTTCTGAGTGCATAAAGAGTAAGTGAAGTTGAATAAGGATGGGTTAGATTGTATTAGTTACGTTACCAGTGGTGGAGACGAGGATTTACTGGGCAGTGTTGCATCAGTGGCGCGCTGTGACGGGATAAGATTAATTGCCTCATATTCGAGAACATTTTGCTCTCCCTATCACGATTATTTTCAAAGGCCACAGAGATGATGTTTCGTGTTACCAAGGGTGTTTCTCCCGTTGATAAGGTAGAAATGTTAGTCTGTCATAAGAACCTAAAAAAATTAGCCTTAAAAACTCGTGTAACTTAATTTTGTGGCTTTTGGAAATCGTCCGTGTGAGGTGCAGAAGCATTCCATCATGCCACCCTGTGTTGCCTCGTGCTATTGCTATGACAAGCCACCGGAAACACTAGTGGGGATAACTGGCAGGCTTTGGGAAACACGAATAAACGAAAAACAGAATTAGCTGAGTCCATATCAGTCATCTGCTGCCAGAATAGCCTTGCGTCAGATGACCCAACCTAACTAAACTAGAAAAAAATAAAGGAAAAATAAAAGAAAGAGAAAAAAAAAAGAAAGCTAGATGGGTAGACAGACCTCATAGTTAACAGTTAGTTTTCTTGTCCTTTTCATTGTAAATCTAACTATCTTTGTTCTCTCTCTCTCTCTCTCTCTCTCTCTCTCTCTCTCTCTCTCTCTCTCTCTCTCTCTCTCTCTCTCTCTCTCTCTCTCTCTCTCTCTCCTTTCCTCTACTCAGACGAAGCATATCCTCACACTGCTACCAATGCTAACAGACAACTATACCAGCCAAGAGATTAGCACTAACCAGCCTTGTGTTCGTGTGTCATCGCAGGGACAAGAAGGAGCTGGAGATCCTAGGGGAGGAGATGTGGACACAGGTGGCTGCCATGCATAACCTCCCCAGTGCTCGCTTCGGAGTCTTAGCCACGGGTGAGTAAGACTGGGGGTGAATGGGGAGAAGTCAGGGTGTACAGCCACGAGGGATTGAGGCTGGGTGGGACGGGGTGGTTATGTGAAATGGAGTGCTTGTCTGTGTGTGTGTTGGTTTGGGGGATTTAAAGAGTAGGTTGCTAAGATGGGTGAGGCGTGGGTGGGTTAGAAACGGGTGGGTTTTGTGTGTATATGTGTGAGTTATCAAGATGTTGTATAAGTGGAGAGAAGAGGGATATTGGAGGGCATGTATATCTGTATAGTGAGTTTTTCTTTCACTGGTACGATTTGTTGCAGTCTACGTCAAAAGGTTGGCGTTTTCTATCTCGCCGGGATGTCTTACAGAAAGCCAGTCGTGTACTCTTACGTTTCTCGTCGTAAGCTTTGTTGTGGGGAGGGGAAAAAATAAATAAGATAAATAAAATGACGGTAATGGAACTATGAAATAAATAATAATGCCACGAGTATCAAGTAAGGAAATGGGACTGTTAGTAAGTAGTGTTTAGTAACCATTATTATTTCTCACTCAACGTAACACTGGCATAAAAACAGGTAGGCATTATCTCTCTCTCTCTCTCTCTCTCTCTCTCTCTCTCTCTCTCTCTCTCTCTCAAGGTGCAAGGCGAGTTCCGTGAGTCGGTCAAGAAGTTGGTGTCCATGGTGATGTGTGGTGTAGCTTGCTTGTTCACTCCTGCACCTAATTGCGTAATACCTGACTAATTGTGTGTGTGGCTGTTAGGGGGCACACACACACACACACACACACACACACACACACACACACACACACACACACACACACACACACACACACACACACACACACACACACCTTGTTGTCCCGGTGTGTGGTGTGTGCCTGGTCTCAGGCCTATTCAAAGATCGAAAATAATGAGCTCCGAGCTCCCTCCGTAGGGTAACGTCTGGCTGTCTCGTCAAAGACGACAGCAGATCAAACAGTGAAACACACGCTCTCTCTCTCTCTCTCTCTCTCTCTCTCTCTCTCTCTCTCTCTCTCTCTCTCTCTCTCTCTCTCTCTCTCTCTCTCTCTCTCTCTCTCTCTCTCTCTCACACACACACACACACACACACACACACACACACACACACACACACACACACACACACACACACACACACACACACACACACACAGAGAGAGAGAGAGAGAGAGAGAGAGAGAGAGAGAGTTAATTTATTGACAAAACAAAACGAAAAAGGAAGAGAGAGAGAGAGAGAGAGAGAGAGAGAGAGAGAGAGAGAGAGAGAGAGAGAGAGAGAGAGAGAGAGAGAATGAAAACACGAACGAGTCACTCACACAAAGAAAAATAATAATAATCATCAATAAAAGATAAATAGATGAAATGCAATCAAACAAAAGCCTGGCAGAGGTTAGGAGGTGAGGGAGTCAAACAGTCACTACTTATAAACAAAACCCACACAGATCGACTTAATGATTCAGGACAGTACGTGTAAGAAAGATAATTCTGGCGCTAGACCCAATCCGTAATCACCAGCTCCACAAGGCCGGTGTGTGTGTGTGTGTGTGTGTGTGTGTGTGTGTGTGTGTGTGTGTGTGTGTATACAGTTTATACAAGGTCGTGCAGACGCGTGTGGTGGGTGGTTGCATTGCGTGGCGGTTGCTAAGAGAGAGAGAGAGAGAGAGAGAGAGAGAGAGAGAGAGAGAGAGAGAGAGAGTAGTTTGATCATGTTCCTGCGTGTTTTGATGCTAATACAATTCTTTCATCCCTTCCTTTCATCCGTTTAGTCACTTCCTCCTCCCATCTTGATCCTCAGTTACCTCTCCTAAGCTGATCGCTGTATGAGATGGAGCAATACATTTTCCTACGCTTGCTTCGTACGAGTAACGTTTTGCACTGCCTTCCATTGTGTTATGTGTGGCCGATTCTTAGCAGGTTAACCTCTTCAGTACCATGACGCGTTTCCTTATTCATTCCGGTTATTATTTAATGATCTTATACAGCTTCAGAAACTCATGTGGGGGATTAAAATAGTGAAGACTTTGGCCATTAATCTTCTGACCTCCATAGACCTTTACTAATATAAATGAAATGGTCTACTCGTACACAAATCTTAAGGTAAAAAAAAATGTGTCTCAGTACTGAACTGGTTAAACACAAGATTCATGGAAAGCAAATGTAGGTGAACTCGTATATCCCCCAAAAAACATTACTCTTTCTCACCACGACTATTTTATTTTCAAAGGCCACAGAGCTAACTAGTCGGATTTGCTAGAGTATGTTTGCTGGTGATGATGAAGTCTTGTTGATCTGTCACTGGAACCCTAAAACATTCTTGAAGACCCGTGTGACTTTTTGCTGGAACCTTTTAAATATAGTTAAGTTGCGGCCGCAGTAGAAGTGTTCCAGCGGACTGTACTTCGTAACCTGACTCGGTGGGTATTGTGTGCGTGGCCGTGAGACGAGATGTTAGGGGCGCGTGGTGGTGGGTATAGTGGAGGGGGTGGGGGTGGGTGAGGGACGGGTGTGCGGAGCGTGCTGTCTGCGCGGCCTTCTTGCACGCCGCTTTGTTGTGTATACACCGCCTTGTTTTCTTATTCAGCGACTTGTCCTGGCGTGCATCGTATTCCATAGTCGTGTGTGGATGGCGGAGATACGACCAGCACAGACTGATTGCTGATTGGCTCCACTTGGCGCCACTCTGATGCGTGTATTCAAGGACGCATCTAGATCCTTTTTCTTACTTTTTTTCCTCGAGTGCATGTGCGTGTGTATCTGGGGTGGGGGGTGTGGGGTGTTGTGTGGGGGTGGGGGCGGCAAGGCGTGCGAGGTAATACCATCCAGAATTTATGGATGTGCAGGAAAGGCATATTTTAGCCTCAGCGACATATTTTTAGCTTGCATGTCACTTGCCAACATTGTCACGCATCACTTCCTAGGCTGGCGGAGGGAGATTTAACCCCCTTCAGCCTCCCTGACCCTCGCCTTGCTACACACGTCCCTAGATTCACCCTTGCGTGTAGTGGCTTCGTGATTTCAGAGGTGACATCCAGGTCCTCGCTTTGCCGGAGCCAGTATCGTTACTGGGAGAAAAGGTTTACAATGCTTTACTTCTGCGTATCATTGCAACACATTTTCCAGATAATAGCGTCATATATGTGGAGCCATAGTGTGTGTGTCATCCTTTCCTCGAGGCTTATACTACGTGTTGGAATTCACGAACGATTAGTAGAAAAGAAAGTATTGGTTTAGTCATCGTTTTCGTCATTACGCAGGTGTAGGTTTTAACCAGAGGAGCAACAGGAAGCAGCGACGGTTGTTGTTGTTGTCGTCGTTATTATTATTATTATTATTATTATTATTATTATTATTATTATTATTATTGTTCTTTTCCTCCTTGTTAATATTCTTTTTTCCTCCTACTCGTTGTTGTTGTTGTTGTTATTGTTTGTTTATTTATTCAGTCCTCTCATCACAAATTTTACATCACAAGCCACCATATCCCTCATTACCAAATACTGGAGCCATGACAACCGCGCCCCGTTCACCGTCCGTTCCTACCAAGCGTGCACATCAGTAACGAAGTCATCATTAACGGGCTCAATACTTTAGTAGCCCATCAACAGTAGACGCCCCAAGCCCAACCTAGCCTCTCTCTTCCCTGGGTCTCTATGTGGCTTGGAGATCATAACCACAAGACACACATGGCTATAGAAACTTCCAAAGCTATCGGGAGTCCGCTCAGCTGATCCTAAAAACATATACATCCCTCCCTGGCCCAGCTGTTCCTTTGTTCAGCCTCCCGTGTCCTTCCGCCCGCTGGCCAGGACCCCGTCAGCTTTGTTCACCCGTGCCCATCGAGTGTAGTACGCGAAGGCAGCCATCGACACGCGCATCCAACATTGCAGCGTGTGGGAAAGGGTACGGAAACACGGGACAAAGAAAATTATAAAGCTATATTGCGCATAAAAGGTGGAAACATCTCAAACAGCTGACTGCGGGTGTCGATAGCTGGCGGGTGTATGACCATTGTAAACATTATACTGAAAAGATACACCACTGTTATACCCGAGACGCCTAAGCTCACTGAGGTACACATTACGTCTTTACACGTAGATATTTGCTGGGTTTAGGATGCATTGAAGACATGTGGGCTAGTAAAACATAGGAGATAAGATGAAGGAAATCAGTACGACATGTTGGGCTGGGAGCGGCGCCGGAGTCTAGTGGAGCAATAACATGTGCTTCTCTTAGTCTTGGTTCGGAGTGAGAAGTGGGTGTATGTGTTTGGTACAGCTCGGGTCGGCTTTATGGTGACCCGCCCTTGGTGCCTTGGCGTGGAGTAATGTTGTCCTGACCAGCGTATTACCGCGGAATATGAAGATAGGCGGCACTCTCACACTCTTCTTCAGATCGGTGGGTCCTCCTGACGAAGGGATGGAAAATAAATAGGGTAGAATACTTTGCCTGTACCTGTTATCATTGTAGTTAGTGGTGTTTGTTGACTCGGCCCTGTGTGTTGAGCTTATTTGTGTTTGTTGGAGTTTTCATCCTGATAATGTGACTTGTGCTTCGTTTGCTGATTTCTAAGGTGGTGATGGAGAGAAAGAAAGAAAAAAATAACTAAGAAATAAATGCGCATACGTTATACACACACACACACACACACACACTTCCTTCCCATCCCTTCCCCTCCCCTCCCCTCCCCAATTCGAACATGAAACGTTAAGTCACCCACACAAAAACCTTCGATGCAAACCACCCCGGCATTGGAGACAGACAGTTAAGAGGAGAGGGCGTGACACGTGCTCCACTAGTCTTGCATTGCTGCTTTTCTCTCTCACCACCACTGTTTTCAAGGGCCACTCAGATGATTAGCCAGGTTCAATAGACTGTCTCTCCCGTAAGCAATATAGAAAACTGGTTAATCTGTCACTAGAATCATAAAACCACCCTCAAAAACCCGTGTCATATTAACCCTTTAGTACCATGACGTGTTTCCATATTCATTCTGCTTACTGTTTGGTGATTTTATGCAGCTGGAAACTTGTATAGGAGATTGAAATAAAGTTAGTAATGTAGGAAACTGATTAATCTGTCACTAGAATCATAAAACCACCCTTGAAAACCCGTATCATATTAACCCTGCAGCTGGAAACTTATATAATAGAGAAGACTGTGGCCATTATTCTTCTGACCTTCATAGTCCCTTCCTAATGTCAATAAAATAGTCTAATCGTACACTAATCTCAAGGTAAAAATGTGTCCCAGTATTGAAGAGGTTAAATAGAACCCATTGGGAGTGGTAGAGGTGGTGGCAGGTGTGTTATGGGGCTTATTACTCATGTCTGCAGCGTTGTAAGACAGGTGGTAGGTCTTACTCATTACTCTGTCATCTGCCTTGTCTTACCTCGTGCTGGTGGTGGTGGTGCTGGTCTTGGTGAAAGGAAACAAAGAAAACACGAGGCGTAAAAAAAAGAATGCAGCTCTGGTTTGGTTAGAGTGTGTGTGTGTGTGTGTGTGTGTGTGTTGGTATGTCTTTTGTTGTTTTTATGGAGGAAGTGATGTGGTTGAGGTGATGCGAGTTTTTTCTTTTTATATTTTGTTATTAGAATTGCTTTTTCTTGTGTTTAGTGTAGTGGTTGTGTTTGTGTGGTTGTTGTTGTTGTTGTTGTTGTCGTTTTCCTGTTCTTGTTTATTTTGTTGATGTTCTTTCTCCTCCTCCTCCTCCTCCTTGTTGTTGTTGTTGTTGTTCCTCTTCCTCTTCTTGTTGCTCTTCTGCCTCTTGTTGCAGTTCTTGTTCTTGTAGGGGTATTGCATTGCTGCTGCTCATACTATTTCTGCTTCTACTACTATTTCTGTTTCTATTACCACTACCACCACCATCACTATCACTACTACTACTACTACTACTACTACTACTACTACTATCACTACTACTACTACTACTACTACTACCCACCCAACAAATACCACCACCACCATTACTACTACTTACATTACCACCACTACCAGCCAACTTCACCACTTACCCACCACCACCACCACCCCACTCCCTCACCTCCAGACAGCCCAACACAAAGCCTTGACCTTGCCCACCTCGTCCTGCCTCCCCGACGTAACCTTCACACCTGAATCCCGCCAGTCCAGGTGCACTAACCTCACCTGCCCTGCCCCTTCCCCCTTCCCTCTTCCCCTTCCCCTTGCCCTCGTCACCTGTCTCCCTTGCAAGTCGCCCCCCACCCCCACCTCTACCCAGCTACTCCCCTCCCCTCTTCCTCCTCGCATTGCACGTAAAAGAGTGTACTTTGTTGTGTTATTGATTGATCTAGTTATTGTTACTACTACTACTACTACTACTACTACTGTGAGAAGAACCTTTCCAGTCTTCCTCCTCCTCCTCCTCATTAACTCGCTTAATTTCCGCATAGTTTTCATTTTCCTCTCAAGTTTTCCTATTCTCAGTGCGTCATTTTGCCCTCCTCCTCCTCCTCCTCCTCTTTATTGAGTAATTAAAGTTCCTCCTTTTCTTCTTTCATTCCCTCCCTCCTTCCTTCCTTTTTTCTTTCCCCAAACCCTCCCTGTCACTCCCCAATACTCTCTGCCACTCTTCACCACTCCCCAACACCCCCTGCCACTCCCCAACACCCTCTGCCATTCCCTAACACTCCCTGTAACTCCCCAACACTGTTCACTCCAACTGCTACTCACTCCTCACCAAGGCCAGCATTCAGAAACGCTCTGCTCTCTCTTATCACTCTTCTCAAAGGCCACAAACACGATTACCCGGGTTGTCAAGACTGTTTTTTCCTGTTGATAATGTGGAAATGGTGTTAATCTGTCACGAGAACTATAAAAGACCCGCCTTAGGTAAAGTAAACCCGTGTGATTTTAACTAATGGAGGTGCGGTGCTGATATGTTTCAGTAATGGTAATGTAATGGGGCTTCTACTTCCGCTATCCCTTGCTTGCCTTCCCTCACTCATTCACTCCCTCACGCCAAGCAACGCAGTGACGCAACCCAGCTGAGTAGTGGCCCCGTACCCTAATTCATGCAGCCTTACCCTGTTATCCTGGCCCCTGTAATAGACCCCAGCTGTGTATCGGTGAAGGTGGTGGTGGGAGTAAGGGTTTCCTGTCTTCGTTGAACAAATAAAAGTGGTGATGAGTAAAAGGCGGTGACATTATTACGAAATCATGATGGAGGCCGTGCATGGGTGGAGTGAGGGAGGAGATTGAGGTGGTGATGGCGTGTCAGAGCAGGCGAGGAGTGTATGAGTATGGAGGGGAAGGTGCTAGAGATGTATCCACCTTGCAGGAGATAAAAAGGGGAGATGAAGGCCTCAGAAAAGGTTCATGGATGCAGTGAGAAAAGAAATTAACCCCTTCAATACTGGTACGCATTTTTTACCTTGATATTTGTGTACGATTAGACCATTTTATTGACATTGAGAAAAGTCTATGGAGGTCAGGAGATTAATGGCCACAGTCTTCACTATTTCAATCCCCCACACACGTTTCTGAAGCTGTGTAAAATCACTAAATAGTAATCAGAATGAATATGGAAACGCGTCATGCTACTGAAGGGTTAAGATGAATTGGGAGTGTCAGGGCGGACGAGGAGTTTATGAGGAGAAAGAAGAAGAGGAGGAGGAGGAGAATACTGGAGAGAAGATTGAGATGCAGTGGAGGAAGACCTGTTTGTAATGAGAGTGACTGACAAAGGCATTGATGACGGAGACACAGAGGATGATGAACATGACTCATTGTTGTGTGGTGGTGGTGGTGCTGGTGGTAGTTCCAAGGGCCTCCTCCTCTTCTTGCGTCCAGTGGAATTTCCTTTCTTGTGCCTATTAATAGAAGGAGTGTGAGAGCCAGCTGAGTTGTGAGACCAAAGCTGCGGGATGTATTACTTAAGAGTCATCATCTTATCTACCTGAACTCTCTCTCTCTCTCTCTCTCTCTCTCTCTCTCTCTCTCTCCTCCTCCTCCTCCTCCTCCTCCTCCTCCTCCTCCTCCTCCTCCCCCTTTCCTCCTCCTCCTTTTTCTTCTTCTATGGTCAAAACTTCCTTCCACGTTATGTTGAAAAAAAAAAAAAAAGGATCAGGTATTGCTCGTGTAACACCACCAAACTCTACCTGACACTATGTAAACACCATCTAACCACCATTAACACCACCACCATCCCTTCATCACCATCTCATCTCGGCGCTGCAACAGAGGAAACCAGAACCAGCTATCTTCACACACACACACACACACACCCGGTAGCTCAGTGGTTAGAGCGCTGGCTTCACAAGCCAGAGGACCGGGGTTCGATTCCCCGGCCGGGTGGAGATATTTGGGTGTGTCTCCTTTCACGTGTAGCCCCTGTTCACCTAGCAGTGAGTAGGTACGGGATGTAAATCGAGGAGTTGTGACCTTGTTGTCCCGGTGTGTGGTGTGTGCCTGGTCTCAGGCCTATCCGAAGATCGGAAATAATGAGCTCTGAGCTCGTTCCGTAGGGTAACAACGTCTGGCTGTCTCGTCAGAGACTGCAGCAGATCAAACAGTGAAACACACACACACACACACACACACACACACACACACACACACATTGACCGCTTAAGTACCATGACGCGTTCCCATATTCATTCTGCTTACTATTTGGTGACTTTATACAGCTATAGTGAAGACTTTAGCCATTAATCATCTGACCTCCATAGACCCTTGCTAAATGTCAACAAAATCCTCTAATCACACCCAAAATTCAAGGTAGAAATGCGTCCCAGTACTGAGGAGGTTAACCAGGCAGTGTTCTATAGCGTAATGAACCTCGCGTGTACTGCCAACGGATTAGTATCAGCAGTACGGTTCCCTTCCACCGCATCGCGCCAATCTTGTCTTTATGCGCCAAGTTAACCTAACAGGCCCGCACCAGGACGGGAGGGAAGGAGGGAGAGGGGATGGGGGGACGGGTAGCAAGGAATGGGCCGGGGAAGAGGGGAAGGGTGGCTAGGAATGGTTGTGGAAGGTAGGGAGGGAAGAGAGAGGGGAAAGGGTGACAAGGAAGAGCAAGGGAAGAGTGGAATAATGGTTGGAATGGATTGAAAAGGCAGGGAGGATAGGAGAAGAGGGGAAGGGTGGCTAGGGAGGGTAGAGAAAGAGGGGAAGTGTGGCTAGGTAGAACGGGAAGGTAGAGAGGGAAGGGTGGCTAGGTATAACAGGGGAAGCTAGAGAGGGTAGGGAAGAGGGGAAGGTTGGCTAGGTAGGGAGAGTATAGAAAGAAGGGAAGGGTTGCATGTTGGGAGAAGGGAGGTAAGATAGGGAAGGATGGGGTAGAGAAGACAGAGGGAGAACGGGAGGGAAAGGAAAGGGAAGGGGGGAAGGATGGAGGAGGAAGGAGGGGAATTGCACCAGAAGAGAAGGGAGGGGAAGGGGAGGGGATGGTTGTAGTTTATCCGTTGACTCAGTGGTGTTAAGACGACAAATTGTGTTCTCTTGTGGCGCAGGGTACGGAGGAGGTTGTGTGTGTGTGTGTGTGTGTAGGGCGTAGCATGACTCACGGTAGCGCAGTCTGGCTGAGTGAATGAGGCAGTGAAGGTAGGCGAACGTAAAATGAAGAGTAATGTTATGTAACCTAACCTAACCTATTGTGACTCATCTCATGTAAGTATAGTTAGGATGGCTTGTTTACTACAACAACAACAACTACTACTACTACTACTACTACTACTACTACTACTACTACTACTACTACTACTACTACTACTACTACCACCTCTTTCATTAGTCCCTCATTATCAGGGCAGTGCACGTGTTGGCGGCGAGAAGAAGGTGGAGAGTACTCGAACTAATACAGAATACTCTATAGGGGAGCTGGTGAGGGTGGGTGAGGGTGTCTTAAGGGTGGGCAGATTTCTCACCCCTACAAGGAATGCGGGTGGGTGGGTAGAGAGAGGAAGCACGTGGTGGAGAGATTGGGAACGGAAGGGTGGGTGGTAAGAAAAGGAGGGGAGGGAGGGAGGTGCAGAACTTGTGGTGTGTGTGTGTGTGTGTGTGTGTGTGTGTGTGTGATAATGATACAATGATAATGATATGCTGATAATTCTACTACTACTACTACTACTACTACTACTACTACTACCTCAACCTCCTCCTCCTCCTCCTCTTCTTCTTCCTCTTTCTCTTCCTCTTCTTTTCCTCCTCCTCCTCCTCCTCCTCCTCCTCCTCCTCCTCCTCCTCCTCCTCCTCCTCCTCAACAACAACAACAACAACAACAACAATAATGATAATACATGACTACCTACATATGTGTGCACGCCGCCAGAAACGCTGCAGACCATGAACAACACACACACACACACACACACACACACACACACACACACACACACACACACACACACACACACACACTTGCATACACTCTCTCTCTCTCTCTCTCTCTCTCTCTCTCTCTCTCTCTCTCTCTCATCTCTTTCTCTCTCTCTCTCTCTCTCTCTCTTCTCTCTCTCTCTCTCTCTCTCTCTCTCTCTCTCTCTCTCTCTCTCTCTCTCTCTCTCTCTCTCTCTCTCTGTCAGTAAATAAGTTGAAAGTAAGCTGAACTAAATGACTATGGCTAAAGACGCAGTGTTTTCAATAGGCGCTGCTGACATGAACTGCAGTGACGCGAGTGTTGCTGTAACTTGTTCCTACTTGTTTTGTTCCGTCCAGGATGAGAAATGGTGTTGAGTATCGGGGAAAGATTTGTTTCAGGGGGGTGAGGCGGCGCGACACACACACACACACACACACACACACACACACACAGACACACGGATGGATAACTGTAGATTTTTATTGATCACCAAAAGTCAAAATATGTCATAATGAGTATGAATTAGGTAGGTTATGGTCCTTATGACACACACACACACACACACACACACACACACACACACACACACACACACACACACACACACACACACAGCTTGATACGAATGCCTGTTAGAGTAAAGCCTTTTAAAATTCAGTCATCATCATCATCATCATCACAGTGAGTCATCCCTGTATTCTGAAACGCTCGACTCTCACCACCACTGTTTTTCCAAGGGCTCATGTTGCAGATACTCGTGTTTTTAAGAGCATTTTTTTTTTTCTTATGGTTCTGGTGATAGATTGGTGAGATTACTAGTTA
>NC_059285.1:1581621-1589121 GCF_017591435.1 Portunus trituberculatus
ACACACACAGAGAGAGAGAGGAAGACAGACAGACAGACACAGACACCGGCTAACAGGAAACAGTGGATTGAAGAGAAGGTGGAGGTGGAGGTGGTGTAGAGAGGGATGACTGGTGGGGGGGGGCGTGGTCTGTGCAAGTATTTATAGAGGTGGTTAGATGGAAGCACATTAAGGAGGGAGAGAGAGAGAGGGATTGTGACCCAGATAAGAGAGAGAGAGAGAGAGAGAGAGAGAGAGAGAGAGAGAGAGACGTCCGTATTCTGAATCGCTTTGCCCTCACACCATCACTGCTCTCCAAAAGGTTCCAGTTGAAGATATTCGTGTTTTTAACCTCCTTCAATACCGTGACCCATTTTCACCATGAGATTTGTGTGCTAGACCATTTTATTGACATTAACAAGGGTCTATAGAGATCAGAAGATGAATCACCAGAGTCTTCACTATTTTAATCCCCCACGTAAGTTTCTGAAGCTGTATACATTCACCAAATAGTAAGCAGAATGAATATGAAAGCGTTCCATGGTACTCAAGAGGTTAAGGGTAATTTTATGTTTCCGGTGATGGATTGACAAGATTTTTAGTTTATTATAAGGAGAAACTGTCTTGAAAATCGGGGTAGATGTCTCTGTGGCCTTGGAAGTTATCGTGGGGAGAGAGAGAGCAAGGCATTTCTGAATACGAGAGAGAGAGAGAGAGAGAGGGGTGGTAAGTGAATTCTCAGCTCTAATAGTATGTAGTGGCAAGCCAGTCTGTCTTTTCTGTATGTTTGTCTAGATGTTTATTGTGTTTATTTACCCCTGCGTCCCATCCCCACCCTCCTCCAGCATGCAAAGTCATCCCCGTCCCACTCCCGCCCCCGCCCAGCTTCGTCCTAACCTGTCCCGGTATTTTGAAACGCTCTGCTCTCTCACCATGACTATTTTCAAAGGCCATGGAGATGATTAGCCGGTTCCTCAAGATTGTTTTTCCTGTTAATAATGGTGAAATGTTGGTAACCTGTCACTAGAACCGTAAAAAAAAGTCTTGTTAATCCGTCACTAGAACCATAAGTAAAATTTCTTGTTAATGTGGCTTTAGAACCGTAAGAATCTTGTCAATCTGTCTCTAGGACCTAAAAAAAAAATCCTTGTTAATCTGTCTCTAGAACCGTAAAAAAAATCTCCCTAATGTCTCTAGAACCGTGAAATATTCTTGTAAATCTGTCTCTAGAACTGTAAAAATCCTCGTTAATCTGTCTCTAGAACCGTAAAAAAATCTCGTTAATCTGTCTCTACAACCGTAAAATATTCTTGGTAATCTGTCTCTAGAACCTAAAAAGTTCTTGTTAATCTGTCACTAGAACCGTCAAGAATTTTGTTAATCTGTCTCTAGAACCGTAAAAGAATGTGTTAATCTGTCACTAGAACCGTAAATAAAAACAAACATGAAACCCTCGTAACTCCAACTAGACAAGAACCTTTTTGAAGTAGTGGAGGTGCAGGCGAAGTGTTGCAGAAGTAGCCTGTGTTGCACTGTCCCGCCTCGCCCAATGCTTGTGTTGCTGAGTGCTGAATTACAATTACTGTGTTTACGGTGTCGTGGTGCTGAGTGTCGACTTCCTCATTCCTCTCTCTCTCTCTCTCTCTCTCTCTCTCTCTCTCTCTCTCTCTCTCTCTCTCTCTCTCTCTCATGTTCGGTCAGTATGGTGGCACAGTGTCTTGGTCAATCACATTCCCCTTCAATGTCACCGCCCTCTCCCTTCCTCTCTCCTGTTAATGAGGCAGCAGCCTCCAGGACGCGGTGGTGTGCTGGTGGTGGTTGTGGTTGTGCCAATACGTATCTGTCTATCCTGCGGGGCTACCTCAGGGACGGAGACGCACGTGCCCTGCCGCTCCCCCAGTGTCCCTGCAACCGTGCAAGAATTTTGTTGTTTCGAACTTTCATGATTTGTTTTATACGCTTTATTTCACACACACACACACACACACACACACACACACACACACACACACACACACACACACACACACACACACACACACACACCGCGTAATGTAGTGGTTAGCACGCTCGACTCACAATCGAGAGGGCCGGGTTCGAGTCCCGGTAAGCGGCGAGGCAAATGGGCAAGCCTCTTAATGTGTGGCCTCTGTTCACCTAGCAGTAAATAGGTACGGGATGTAACTCGAGGGGTTGTGGCCTCGCTTTCCCCGGTGTGTGTTGTGTGTTGATGTGGTCTCAGTCCTACCCGAAGATCGGTCTATGAGCTCTGAGCTCGCTCCGTAATGGGGAAGACTGGCTGGGTGACCAGCAGGAGACCGAGGTAAATTACACATACATTGCGCATGTGTGCATTGATGCATACAATGGTGTGCCTGCGCCTGGTTGTGTGGTCGCGATGTGCAACATGAACCTGTCAGATCGTGATGGCAATCTGTATCTTTTGTTCCTCGCATAATGCAACATTTAGGGTAGGCCAGGCAGGGGCTTGTGAAGGACAGGGGAAGGGTGAGGCAGAGTAGGGGCAGGGGCAGGGTGTGGGCTCCGCCAAGATCTCTCCACCGTGGTGAGACGTGTCGTGGCTGTAAGGAGTTTCCTTTGTTGTGAATGGCGGTGTCACATGAGTGTTTTCTCCTCGCAAGGCTTTGGTGAACGCGGGGCAATGTGAAGCAGCAGTCTCGAGTCGAGTATGAGCATTGAGACTCGAGTGAGCTGAGCTGAGGGTGACGCCGCTGAGTGAGGCAGCGGTGTCAAGAGGCGGCCGCCTCGAGGGTGCTCAGCGGGGTAATGTGGTGTGACCTGCGGCAGGCACGTGGGAGCGTCCTACTGCTTCTGCCTTGCAGCCCTCAGACTCTACATGCGGGACAGTGGCTGCCGCGGCAAGGCATCACTCCCGCCGTGCACTGTGTCACTCTGCGAGGCAGTAAGGGCGTGCTATGTCACGGCGGTGCACAGGCCGCATTAGGAAATACTTGTAGGAAATTCCGGCATTTTTTGCAACATACCAGTTAATTTAAGATACGCCGCACGTCAGTAGCGGGAAGGGCGTGCGTGTTGCCTGCTGCAGGGATTACGACATGTCACCAGGTGTTTATCTCAGGAAGTATTGCCACATCTGTTTTCCCGGCGCTGTGACGGTGTTTTCCTCTTTGTCCGTCTGTGGCATGAGATGGAGGGGGGGAGGCGGAGACCTGTTGTCTAGCGTGCAGGTGGACGTGAGTGCAGCGTGCCTGCCTGTGTCTGCCTGCAGCCCCGCCGCCCACTGTCTTCCTCCCCTCGTCTCGTCCTCCTCTCTGCCCGTGTTACTCAGACCTCCACGTGGTGAGATCCACTGCCCTACTTGTATTTATCAATGAATAGTTATGGTATACAGGGCCTCCAACACTTGTATGGCTCTTGTCTTCATGTATACTGTATATTCTCTCTCTCTCTCTCTCTCTCTCTCTCTCTCTCTCTCTCTCTCTCTCTCTCTCTCTCTCTCTCTCTCCAAGTAATTTTCCTCACTAGGGGAAGCACACGAGCGTGTTCCAGTTTTGATGCAATCATTGTGGTAATTATTTTCTTCGCGTCTTTAACCAGCAGGAAGTGGAGAGCCACCCTCGTGTTTTTCAATGCTGCGCTCATATCCAAATATTTGCTGTGCTTTTATGGTGACAAATTATTCGCCACTCTAAGTATACACACCCAGCCTTCCTTGTGTCTCCGTTTCCTCCTCCTCCTTATTCTTCCCTCTCATTTACTTGTCATTCCTTCCTCTCTACCTGCTGTCCTTCTTTATATATTTTTTTTCTTTCTTTCCTTCTTTCATTCAATCAATCATTCATTCATTAATTTTTTTCTACCTCTTTCCTTTCAACTTACACTTTTTTCTCTCCTTCCCTTTTTTCTTCTTTTCGTCCGTTCTCCCTTCCCTCCTACTCCTTCATTACATCATCACAACATTCCATAAACAGAATAACCACAGTACTACCACAACACCGTCACAACACTAAGGTATACCATCCCAATAATTCACACCCTCCCAACAAGTCATAGCACACCACAACACCACACCCACACCAATACAACAACGCACACACCTTCACTGCAACATTATCCCAACATGACACACCCACACCTACTCCCTCAACAACAACAACAACAACAACAACTACACACAGTCAACATAAGTAACCAAACAGTGGCGTGACAACAAAAGGTCTTAAGGAAATGACTCTTAACTCGGGGAGGAGCGAAGCCATCGTGGTGAGACAGGCAGACTTTCCATACCTTAGTGCTACTTTTGCCGGGTTTTTGTTTACAAGACGAACCCCCCGTGACGGTACAAAGCGCAGTGCAAACCTACAGTACGATTACAAGCCTTCTCAAGAGTATTTCTCCTGTTAACTCTTCAATACTGGGACATGTTTTTACCTTGAGGGTGTGATTAGACCATTTTATTGACATTAAGAAAGGTCGATGGAGGTCAGGAGATTAATGGCCACAGTCTTCACACGTTTAATCCCCCACATGAATTTCTGAAGCTGTATAAAATCACCAAATAGTAAGCAGAATGAATAAGGAAACGCGTCATGGTATGGGAGGGGTTAATAACATAGAATCTGTTACTAAAACCGTAAAAAAAGCACCTAAAAACTCGCGTAACTCCAACTAGAATGTTTTGAATGTAGTATTTCAGAAAAGAGTGGGACGGAATGAGGGACGGTGAAGGATGAGAGGTTGTGCAAGGGAAAGGAGGACTGGGGAGGAGGTTGAGGTAGTGTAGGGTGGGGCGGGGGTGGAGGCTATATTGGGCTGCGTAAGGTTGGGTAGGGATGGTACTGTGTGTGTGTGTGTGTGTGTGTGTGTGTGAGGAGAGACATACTGTGAGGAGCTTGCTTTGAGTGTTCCTTCTCCCCGTCAATCAAAGCTCTAATTTTACCCGTGCATGACCTTGAGAGAGAGAGAGAGAGAGAGAGAGAAAGCGAACGAGAGAGAGAGAGAGATAATGGAAATAAAGCAAATAAAGAGAGAGAGAGAATATCAGTGACAACTATGATGGAAAACATGATGAATGCGGTGCGGAAAAGACATCTGATAACACACACACATACACACAGAGATAGACATTTTTTTTATCATGAGTACTAGTTATCATTGGAATTATGAAAAAACACTGGTGATTTTTTTTTTCATAAAACAGCTAATTACACACGTGCGCAGAGAGAGAGAGAGAGAGAGAGATCCATACGTGTAAACAACATTGGTCTGCCTTCAGAAACGTATTGCCGTTCAAGGCCTCTGAGATGATTAGCCGGGTTCTCAAGTCTCGTTAAGAATGTAGCAATCTTGGTAATCTGCCATTAGAACCGTTAAAAACACCTTTAAAAACAAGAGCTTTAAGGAAGATATAGAAGTGCGGGTTGTTGTGTTTCAGAGTAAGGTGTTGTAGAAAGAATCGCATGTCATGAGCAGTATATTTTCAACACGCGTCAAGTATAGTCTCCGCGCATCCCGCCTCGCGCACCCCTCTCCCTGTCTCCCTCTCTCCACACCCGCTAGCCTTCACCACCGCGCACTGGGTACCGGTGGACACTGCTTGACCACTGCAACAAGAAATGAAGATACGATTATTAGCTTCTTTTTTCCCGTACAAGTTTATGAAGGCACGGTGTTGTGTGTAGATTTATTTTAGTTTTGTTTTCCTTCTTTTTTTTTATGATCGTAAACCATTCAACTTGTAAATTCTCTCTCTCTCTCTCTCTCTCTCTCTCTCTCTCTCTCTCTCTCTCTCTCTCTCTCTCTCTCATTACGTTTTCTCTTATCAATCCAATTTCTGTCCATATCCTGAACGGCTCAAGGCAACAGAGGTGGTAATCCAGGCATTTAAGAGTGTTTCCGCTGTTAATAGTGTAAACCTAGTGTTGATCTGTCACTAGAACCACAAAGGAAAAAAAAAATTAAACCGTGTAACAGGGAAGAGGAGGGAAAATTAAGGAAAGAAATGAAGATAGAATTAAAAAAAAGAGAGAGAGAGAGAGAGAGAGACGCAAACACACTCACACATTGTCTTATCTCATTGTCTTGTCATCACTTCTTAGATTGTGCATTGCCTACCCAGAGAGAGAGACAGACAGACAGACAGAGAGGTGGGGCTGTGTATGATCGTAAGACAGTCCCACTAATTAACACCACTCCTCAGTCGCTGGTGTTCTCATCACTACAATGCTGATACATCCAAACACCAGCAGCGTGACCCATTGTTTTGGTGCGACACGTAACGCTCGCTGGACTTGGTGGTGTGAATAAATAAGCTTTCTTTTTCTACTTAATCTCCATCTATCACTACTACTACTACTACTACTACTACTACTACTACTACTACTACTACTACTACTACTACTACTACTACTACTACTACTACTACTACTACTACTACTACTACTACTACTACTACATTCCATTAGCCTCAACCACCACCACCACCACCACCACCAATACTCACGCACGTAGCCACTATGTTTCTCAGCTCACACGTGCCCGTACACACGCAAGACAGTGCTAAGAGAGCTAGAGAAAAAAAAATGTGCTTGGCTACGTTTTACACACACACACACACACACACACACACACACACACACACACACACACACACACACGGAAAATTAGTATAATGAATTTTCTCTCTCTCTCTCTCTCTCTCTCTCTCTCTCTCTCTCTCTCTCTCTCTCTCTGAATATCTTTTAAGATCAGAGAGAGAGAGAGAGAGAGAGAGAGAGAGAGCATAACGTATGGTGAAGAAATTTTAGTGTCCGTTAAATCCTTCATTCTTTTCTTCCTTATTTCCTTCTTTCATTCTATCTTTCGCTCGTTCCTTCTTTAATTCCCTCCTCCTCCTCCTCCTCCTCCTCCTCCTCCTCCTCCTCCTCCTCCTCCTCCTCCTCCTCCTCCTCCTCTGATCGCCTGACCCACCCAAGAGCTTCATTTCTTAATCATGTTGACTTCCTCCTCCTCCTCCTCCTCCTCCTCCTCCTCCTCCTCGTCTTTCCTCGTCTTCATTACATTAGTTCAAGTCTCCATGCTGTGTTAGGTTAGGTTAATATATTTTTTAGTTGTAAGTTTAGTCAGGCACGTTAGGGAAGTTTCGGTTTGGTTAGGTTAGGTTAAGTTCAGTGCGGGTCCGTTAGGTTAGGGAAGCATTAGACTAAGTTAGGTTAGGATTTGGTTGAGTTAGATAAAGTTAGGTTAGGTTAAGTTCGGGAGGGCTAGTCGTTTAAGTATATATATATATATATATATATATATATATATATATATATATATATATATATATATATATATATATATATATATATATATAAGTTAGGTTAGGTTAGGTTAAGTCCAGTGTGGGTTCGTTAGGTTAGAATTGGGTTAAGTTAGGTAAGGTTAGGTTAGATTAGGTTAAATTTGGGGGCTATCGTTTAAGTTATATTAAGTTATAGGTAGGTTTGAGACTATTAGGGTTACTTATGTGTTGTTAGGTGTGGTTTGGTTAGGTAA